>NC_060119.1:53031646-53175836 GCF_021461395.2 Schistocerca americana | reverse complement strand
CGGATGCAATTTCTGTGTTTCATCGTCAACAGGAAGGTCCAAGGTATACAGTAAACCTGAAGGGAAGCATCGGAACCTAAAACTGGACTCACCGGAGAGGTTGAATTCATAGAAAGTTAGAGTGTCAGTCCTCTTGTACTTATGTCGGCATTGTGCCTATTGTATTAAATTTGGATGCAATTTCTTTGTTTCATCGTCAATAAGAAGGTCCGAGGGATACAGTAAACCTGAAGTGAAAGCATCGGAATCTAAAACTGGACTGACAGGAGCGGTTTAAATCATAGAAAGTTGGAGTGTCAGTCCTCTTGTACTTATGTCGGCATTGTGCCTTTTCTATTAAAATCGGATGCAATTTCTGTGTTTCATCGTCAACAAGAAGGTCCAAGGTAAACAGTAAACCTGAAGGGAAGCATCGGAACCTAAAACTGGACTCACAGGAGGGGTTAAAATCATAGAAAGTTAGAGAGTCAGTCCTCCTGTTCTTAAGTCGGCATTGTGCCTTTGTACTAAATCAGTTGCAATTTCTGTATTTCATCGTCGATAAGTTGGTCCAAGGGATACATAAACATGAAGTGAAGCATTGGAACCTAAAACTGGACTCACAGGAGAGGTTCAAATCATAGAAAGTTAGAGTGTCAGTCTTCTTGTACTTAAGTTGGCATTGTGCCTATTTCATAAAATTCGAATGCAATTTCTGTGTTTCATCGTCAATAAGAAGGTCCAAGGTATACAGTAAACCTGAAGTGAAGCTTTGGATACCAAAACTGGACTCACAGGAGGGGTTCAAATCATAGAAAGTTAGAGTGTCAGACCTGTTGTATTTAAGTCGGCATTGTGCCTTTTGTACTAAATCAGTTGCAATTTCTGTATTTCATCGTCAATGAGATGGTCCAAGGGATACAGTAAACATGAAGTGAAGCATCGGAACCTAAAACTGGACTCACAGGAGACGTTCAAATCATAGAAAGTTAGAGTGTCAGTCCTCTTGTACTTAAGTTGGCATTGTGCCTTTTCTATTAAATTCGGATGCAATTTCTGTGTTTCATCGTCAATAAGAAGGTCCAAGGTATACAGTAAACCTGAAGTGAAGCATCGTAATCTAAAACTGGACACACAGGAGGGGTTCAAATCATAGAAAGTCAGCGAGTCAGTCCTCTTGTACTTAAGGCGGCCTTGTGCCTTTTGTATCAAATTCGGACTCAATTTCTGTGTTTCATCGTCAATAAGAAGGTCCAAGGCATACAGTAAACCTGAATTGAAGCATCGGAAACTAAAACTGGACTCTCCGGAGAGGTTGAATTCATAGAAAGTTAGAGTGTCAGTCCTCTTGTGCTTATGTCGGCATTGTGCCTATTGTATTAAATTAGGATGCAATTTCTTTGTTTCATCGTCAATAGGAAGGTCCAAGGGATACAGTAAACTTGAAGTGAAGCATCGGAAACTAAAACTTAACTTACAGGGGAGGTTCAAATCACAGAAATTTAGAGTGACAGTCCACTTGTACTTAAGTCGCCATTGTGCCTTTTGTATTAAATTCGGATGCAATTTCTGTGTTTCATCGTCAATTAGAAGGTCCAGGGATACAGTAAACCTGAAGTGAAGCATCGGAATCGAAAACTGGACTCACAGGAGAGGTTCAAATCATAGAAATTTAGAGTGACAGTCCTGTTTTATTTAAGTCGGCATTGTGCCTTTTGTACTAAATTCAGTTGCAATTTCTGTACATCATCGTCAATAAGAAGGTCGAAGGGATACAGTAAACCTGAAGTGAAGCATCGGAACCTAATACTGGACTCACAGGAGAGGTTCAAATCATAGAAAGTTAGAGTGTCAGTCCTCTTGTACTTAAGTTGGCATTGTGCCTTTTGTATTAATTTCGGATGCAATTTCTGTGTATCATACTCAATAAGAAGGTCCAAGGTATACAGTAAACCTGAAGTGAAGCTTTGGAATCTAAAACTGGACTCACAGGAGAGGTTCAAATCATAGAAATTTAGAGTGTCAGTCCTGTTTTATTTAAGTCGGCATTGTGCCTTTTGTACTAAATTCAGTTGCAATTTCTGTATATCATCGTCAATAAGAAGGTCCAAGGGATACAGTAAACCTGAAGTGAAGCATTGGAACCTAAAACTGGACTCACAGGAGAGGTTCAAATCATAGAAAGTTAGAGTGTCAGTCTTCTTGTACTTAAGTTGGCATTGTGCCTATTTCATAAAATTCGAATGCAATTTCTGTGTTTCATCGTCAATAAGAAGGTCCAAGGTATACAGTAAACCTGAAGTGAAGCTTTGGATACCAAAACTGGACTCACAGGAGGGGTTCAAATCATAGAAAGTTAGAGTGTCAGACCTGTTGTATTTAAGTCGGCATTGTGCCTTTTGTACTAAATCAGTTGCAATTTCTGTATTTCATCGTCAATGAGATGGTCCAAGGGATACAGTAAACATGAAGTGAAGCATCGGAACCTAAAACTGGACTCACAGGAGACGTTCAAATCATAGAAAGTTAGAGTGTCAGTCCTCTTGTACTTAAGTTGGCATTGTGCCTTTTCTATTAAATTCGGATGCAATTTCTGTGTTTCATCGTCAATAAGAAGGTCCAAGGTATACAGTAAACCTGAAGTGAAGCATCGTAATCTAAAACTGGACACACAGGAGGGGTTCAAATCATAGAAAGTCAGCGAGTCAGTCCTCTTGTACTTAAGGCGGCCTTGTGCCTTTTGTATCAAATTCGGACTCAATTTCTGTGTTTCATCGTCAATAAGGAGGTCCAAGGCATACAGTAAACCTGAATTGAAGCATCGGAAACTAAAACTGGACTCTCCGGAGAGGTTGAATTCATAGAAAGTTAGAGTGTCAGTCCTCTTGTGCTTATGTCGGCATTGTGCCTATTGTATTAAATTAGGATGCAATTTCTTTGTTTCATCGTCAATAAGAAGGTCCGAGGGATACAGTAAACCTGAAGTGAAAGCATCGGAATCTAAAACTGGACTGACAGGAGAGGTTTAAATCATAGAAAGTTAGAGTGTCAGTCCTCTTGTACTTAAGTCGGCATTGTGCCTTTTCTATTAAAATCGGATGCAATTTCTGTGTTTCATCGTCAACAAGAAGGTCCAAGGTATACAGTAAACCTGAAGCGAAGCATCGGAATCTAAAACTGGACTCACAGGAGGGGTTAAAATCATAGAAAGTTAAAGTGTCAGTCCTCTTGTTCTTAAGTCGGCATTGTGCCTTTTGTATTAAATTCGGATGCATTTCTGTTTTTCATCGTCAATAAGAAGGTCCAAGGGATACAGTAAACCTGAAGTGAAGCATCGGAAACAAAAACTGTACTCACAGGAGAGGTACATATCCTTGAAGTTTGGAGTGTCAGTCCTCTTGTACTTAAGTCGGCATTGTGCCTTTTGTATTAAATTCGCATGCAATTTCTGTGTTTCATCGTCAATAGGAAGGTCCAAGGGATACAGTAAACTTGAAGTGAAGCATCGGAAACTAAAACTTAACTTACAGGGGAGGTTCAAATCACAGAAATTTAGAGTGTCAGTCCACTTGTACTTAAGTCGCCATTGTGCCTTTTGTATTAAATTCGGATGCAATTTCTGTGTTTCATCGTCAATTAGAAGGTCCAGGGATACAGTAAACCTGAAGTGAAGCATCGGAATCGAAAACTGGACTCACAGGAGAGGTTCAAATCATAGAAATTTAGAGTGTCAGTCCTGTTTTATTTAAGTCGGCATTGTGCCTTTTGTACTAAATTCAGTTGCAATTTCTGTATATCATCGTCAATAAGAAGGTCCAAGGGATACAGTAAACCTGAAGTGGAGCATCGGAACCTAATACTGGACTCACAGGAGAGGTTCAAATCATAGAAAGTTAGAGTGTCAGTCCTCTTGTACTTAAGTTGGCATTGTGCCTTTTGTATTAATTTCGGATGCAATTTCTGTGTATCATACTTAATAAGAAGGTCCAAGGTATACAGTAAACCTGAAGTGAAGCTTTGGAATCTAAAACTGGACTCACAGGAGAGGTTGAAATCATAGAAAGTTAGAGTGTCAGTCCTCTTGTACTTAAGTCGGCATTGTGCCTTTTCTATTAAAATCGGATGCAATTTCTGTGTTTCATCGTCAACAAGAAGGTCCAAGGTATACAGTAAACCTGAAGGGAAGCATCGGAATCTAAAACTGGACTCACAGGAGGGGTTAAAATCACAGAAAGTTAGAGTGTCAGTCCTCTTGTTCTTAAGTCGGCATTGTGCCTTTTGTATTAAATTCTGATGCATTTCTGTGTATCATCTTCAATAAGAAGGTCCAAGGGATACAGTAAACCTGATGTGAAGCATCGGAATCGAAAATTGGACTCACAGGAGAGGTTCAATTCATAGAAATTTAGAGTGTCAGTCCTCTTGTACTTAAGTCGGCATTGTGCCTTTTGTATCAAATTCGGAAGCATTTTCTGTGTTTCATCGCCAATAAGAAGGTCGAAGGGATACAGTAAACCTGATGTGAAGCATCGGAAACTAAAAATGGACTCACAGGAGAGGTTGAAATCATAGAAAGTTAGAGTGTCAGTCCTCTTGTACCTATGTCGGCATTGTGCCTATTGTAATAAATTCGGATGCAATTTCTGTGTTTCATCGTCAATAAGAAGGTCCAAGGGATACAGTAAACCTGACATGAAGCATCGGAAACTAAAACTGGACTCACCGGAGAGGTTGAATTCATAGAAAGTTAGAGTGTCAGTCCTCTTGTACTTATGTCGGCATTGTGCCTTTTGTATTAAATTCGGATGCATTTCTGTGTTTCATCGTCAATAAGAAGGTCCGAGGGATACAGTAAACCTGAAGTGAAAGCATCGGAATCTAAAACTGGACTGACAGGAGAGGTTTAAATCATAGAAAGTTAGAGTGTCAGTCCTCTTGTACTTAAGTCGGCATTGTGCCTTTTCTATTAAAATCGGATGCAATTTCTGTGTTTCATCGTCAACAAGAAGGTCCAAGGTATACAGTAAACCTGAAGCGAAGCATCGGAATCTAAAACTGGACTCACAGGAGGGGTTAAAATCATAGAAAGTTAAAGTGTCAGTCCTCTTGTTCTTAAGTCGGCATTGTGCCTTTTGTATTAAATTCGGATGCATTTCTGTTTTTCATCGTCAATAAGAAGGTCCAAGGGATACAGTAAACCTGAAGTGAAGCATCGGAAACAAAAACTGTACTCACAGGAGAGGTACATATCCTTGAAGTTTGGAGTGTCAGTCCTCTTGTACTTAAGTCGGCATTGTGCCTTTTGTATTAAATTCGCATGCAATTTCTGTGTTTCATCGTCAATAGGAAGGTCCAAGGGATACAGTAAACTTGAAGTGAAGCATCGGAAACTAAAACTTAACTTACAGGGGAGGTTCAAATCACAGAAATTTAGAGTGTCAGTCCACTTGTACTTAAGTCGCCATTGTGCCTTTTGTATCAAATTCGGAAGCATTTTCTGTGTTTCATCGCCAATAAGAAGGTCGAAGGGATACAGTAAACCTGATGTGAAGCATCGGAAACTAAAAATGGACTCACAGGAGAGGTTGAAATCATAGAAAGTTAGAGTGTCAGTCCTCTTGTACCTATGTCGGCATTGTGCCTATTGTAATAAATTCGGATGCAATTTCTGTGTTTCATCGTCAATAAGAAGGTCCAAGGGATACAGTAAACCTGACATGAAGCATCGGAAACTAAAACTGGACTCACCGGAGAGGTTGAATTCATAGAAAGTTAGAGTGTCAGTCCTCTTGTACTTATGTCGGCATTGTGCCTTTTGTATTAAATTCGGATGCATTTCTGTGTTTCATCGTCAATAAGAAGGTCCAAGGGATACAGTAAACCTGAAGTGAAGCATCGGAAACTAAAACTGTACTCACAGGAGAGGTTCATATCATAGAAGTTTAGAGTGTCAGTCCTCTTGTACTTAAGTCGGCATTGTGCCTTTTGTATTATATTCGCATGCAATTTCTGTGTTTCATCGTCAATAGGAAGGTCCAAGGGATACAGTAAACCTGAAGTGAAGCATCGGAAACTAAAACTGGACTTACAGGGGAGGTTCAAATCATAGAAATTTAGAGTGTCAGTCCACTTGTACTTAAGTCGGCATTGTGCCTTTTGTATTAAATTCGGATGCAATTTCTGTGTCTCATCGTCAATTAGAAGGTCCAAGGGATACAGTAAACATGAACAGAAGCATCGGAATCGAAAACTGGACTCACAGGAGAGGTACAAATCATAGAAAATTAGAGTGTCAGTCCTGTTGTATTTAAGTCAGCATTGTGCCTTTTGTACTAAATTCAGTTGCAATTTCTGTATATCATCGTCAATAAGAAGGTCCAAGGGATACAGTAAACCTGAAGTGAAGCATCGGAACCTAATACTGGACTCACAGGAGAGGTTCAAATCATAGAAAGTTAGAGTGTCAGTCCTCTTGTACTTAAGTTGGCATTGTGCATTTTGTATTAAGTTCGGATGCAATTTCTGTGTTTCATCGTCAATAAGAAGGTCCAAGGTATACAGTAAACCTGAAGTGAAGCTTTGGAATCTAAAACTGGACTCATAGGAGGGGTTCAAATCACAGAAAGTTAGAGTGTCAGTCCTGTTGTATTCAAGTCGGCATTGTGCCTTTTGTAATAAATTCAGTTGCAATTTCTGTATTTCATCGTCAGTAAGAAGGTCCAAGGGATACAGTAAACATGAAGTGAAGCATTGGAACCTAAAACTGGACTCACAAGGGAGGTTCAAATCATAGAAAGTTAGAGTGTCAGTCCTCATGTACTTAAGTCGGCATTGTGCCTTTTCTATTAAATTCGGATGCATTTCTGTGTTTCGTCGTCAGTAAGAAGGTCCAAGGGATACAGTAAACCTGAAGGGAAGCATCGGAATCTAAAACTGGACTCACAGGGGGGGTTAAAATCATAGAAAGTTAGTGAGTCAGTCCTCTTGATCTTAAGTCGGCATTGTGCCTTTTGAATTAAATTCGGATGCATTTCTGTGTTTCGTCGTCAGTAAGAAGGTCCAAGGGATACAGTAAACCTGAAGTGAAGCATCGGAAACTAAAACTGGACTCACAGGAGAGGTTCAAATCATAGAAGTTTAGAGTGTCAGTCCTCTTGTACTTAAGTCGGCATTGTGCTTTTTTTAATAATATTCGAATGCAATTTCTGTATTTCATCGTCAGTAAGAAGGTCCAAGGTATACAGTAAACCTGAAGTGAAGCTTTAGATACTAAAACTGGACTCACAGGAGGGGTTCAAATCATAGAAAGTTAGAGTGACAGTCCTGTTGTATTTAAGTCGACATTGTGCCTTTTGTACTAAATCAGTTGCAATTTCTGTATTTCATCGTCAATAAGATGGTCCAAGGGATACAGTAAACATGAAGTGAAGCATCGGAACCTAAAACTGGACTCACAGGAGAGGTTCAAATCATAGAAAGTTAGAGTGTCAGTCCTCTTGTACTTCAGTTGGCATTGTGCATCTTCTATTAAATTCGGATGCAACTTCTGTGTTTAATCGTCAATAAGAAGGTCCAAGGTATACAGTAACCTGAAGTGAAGCATCGTAATCTAACATTGGACACACAGGAGGGGTTCAAATCATAGAAAGTCAGAGTGTCAGTCCTCTTGTACTTAAGTCGGCCTTGTGCCTTTTGTATCAAATTCGGATGCAATTTCTGTGTTTCATCGTCAATAAGAAGGTCCAAGGGTACAGTAAACCTGAAGTGAAAGCATCGGAATCTAAAACTGGACTGACAGGAGCGGTTTAAATCATAGAAAGTTAGAGTGTCAGTCCTCTTGTACTTAAGTCGGCATTGTGCCTTTTCTATTAATATCGGATGCAATTTCTGTGTTTCATCGTCAACAAGAAGGTCCAAGGTATACAGTAAACCTGAAGGGAAGCATCGGAACCTAAAACTGGACTCACCGGGGAGGTTGAATTCATAGAAAGTTAGAGTGTCAGTCCTCTTGTACTTATGTCGGCATTGTGCCTATTGTATTAAATTTGGATGCAATTTCTTTGTTACATCGTCAATAAGAAGGTCCGAGGGATACAGTAAACCTGAAGTGAAAGCATCGGAATCTAAAACTGGACTGACAGGAGCGGTTTAAATCATAGAAAGTTAGAGTGTCCGTCCTCTTGTACTTAAGTCGTCATTGTGCCTTTTCTATTAAAATCGGATGCAATTTCTGTGTTTCATCGTCAACAAGAAGGTCCAAGGTAAACAGTAAACCTGAAGGGAAGCATCGGAACCTAAAACTGGACTCACAGGAGGGGTTAAAATCATAGAAAGTTAGAGTGTCAGTCCTCCTGTTCTTAAGTCGGCATTGTGCCTTTTGTATTAAATTCGGATGCATTTCTGTGTTTCATCGTCAATAAGAAGGTCCAAGGGATACAGTAAACCTGAAGTGAAGCATCGGAAACTAAAACTGCACTTACAGGAGAGGTTCATATCATAGAAGTTTAGAGTGTCAGTCCTCTTGTACTTAAGTCGGCATTGTGCCTTTTGTATTAAATTCGCATGCAATTTCTGTGTTTCATCGTCAATAGGAAGGTCCAAGGGATACAGTAAAACTGAAGTGAAGCATCGGAAACTAAAACTTGACTTACAGGGGAGGTTCAAATCATAGAAATTTAGAGTGTCAGTCCACTTGTACTTAAGTCGGCATTGTGCCTTTTGTATTAAGTTCGGATGCAATTTCTGTGTTTCATCGTCAATAAGAAGGTCCAAGGTATACAGTAAACCTGAAGGGAAGCTTTGGAATCTAAAACTGGACTCATAGGAGGGGTTCAAATCATAGAAAGTTAGAGTGTCAGTACTGTTGTATTCAAGTCGGCATTGTGCCTTTTGTACTAAATCAGTTGCAATTTCTGTATTTCATCGTCGATAAGTTGGTCCAAGGGATACAGTAAACATGAAGTGAAGCATTGGAAACTAAAACTGGACTCACAGGAGAGGTTCAAATCATAGAAAGTTAGAGTATCAGTCTTCTTGTACATAAGTTGGCTTTGTGCCTATTTCATAAAATTCGAATGCAATTTCTGTGTTTCATCGTCAATAAGAAGGTCCAAGGTATACAGTAAACCTGAAGTGAAGCTTTGGATACTAAAACTGGACTCACAGGAGGGGTTCAAATTATAGAAAGTTAGAGTGTCAGACCTGTTGTATTTAAGTCGGCATTGTGCCTTTTGTACTAAATCGGTTGCAATTTCTGTATTTCATCGTCAATGAGATGGTCCAAGGGATACCGTAAACATGAAGTGAAGCATCGGAACCTAAAACTGGACTCACAGGAGAGGTTCAAATCATAGAAAGATAGAGTGTCAGTCCTCTTGTACTTAAGTTGGCATTGTGCCTTTTCTATTAAATTCGGATGCAATTTCTGTGTTTCATCGTCAATAAGAAGGTCCAAGGTATACAGTAAACCTGAAGTGAAGCATCGTAATCTAAAACTGGACACACAGGAGGGGTTCAAATCATAGAAAGTCAGCGAGTCAGTCCTCTTGTACTTAAGGCGGCCTTGTGCCTTTTGTATCAAATTCGGACTCAATTTCTGTGTTTCATCGTCAATAAGAAGGTCCAAGGCATACAGTAAACCTGAATTGAAGCATCGGAAACTAAAACTGGACTCTCCGGAGAGGTTGAGTTCACAGAAAGTTAGAGTGTCAGTCCTCTTGTGCTTATGTCGGCATTGTGCCTATTGTATTAAATTAGGATGCAATTTCTTTGTTTCATCGTCAATAAGAAGGTCCGAGGGATACAGTAAACCTGAAGTGAAAGCATCGGAATCTAAAACTGGACTGACAGGAGAGGTTTAAATCATAGAAAGTTAGAGTGTCAGTCCTCTTGTACTTAAGTCGGCATTGTGCCTTTTCTATTAAATTCGGATGCATTTCTGTTTTTCATCGTCATTAAGAAGGTCCAAGGGATACAGTAAACCTGAAGTGAAGCATCGGAAACTAAAACTGTACTCACAGGAGAGGTACATATCATTGAAGTTTAGAGTGTCAGTCCTCTTGTACTTAAGTCGGCATTGTGCCTTTAGTATTAAATTCTCATGCAATTTCTGTGTTTCATCGTCAATAGGAAGGTCCAAGGGATACAGTAAACTTGAAGTGAAGCATCGGAAACTAAAACTTAACTTACAGGGGAGGTTCAAATCACAGAAATTTAGAGTGTCAGTCCACTTGTACTTAAGTCGGCATTGTGCCTTTTGTATTAAATTCGGATGCAATTTCTGTGTTTCATCGTCAATTAGAAGGTCCAGGGATACAGTAAACCTGAAGTGAAGCATCGGAATCGAAAACTGGACTCACAGGAGAGGTTCAAATCATAGAAATTTAGAGTGTCAGTCCTCTTGTACTTAAGTCGTCATTGTGCCTTTTCTATTAAAATCGGATGCAATTTCTGTGTTTCATCGTCAACAAGAAGGTCCAAGGTATACAGTAAACCTGAAGGGAAGCATCGGAATCTAAAACTGGACTCACAGGAGGGGTTAAAATCACAGAAAGTTAGAGTGTCAGTCCTCCTGTTCTTAAGTCGGCATTGTGCCTTTTGTATTAAATTCGGATGCATTTCTGTGTATCATCGTCAATAAGAAGGTCCAAGGGATACAGTAAACCTGATGTGAAGCATCGGAATCGAAAACTGGACCTACAGGAGAGGTTGAAATCATAGAAAGTTAGAGTGTCAGTCCTCTTGTATCTATGTCGGCATTGTGCCTATTGTAATAAATTCGGATGCAATTTCTTTGTTTCATCGTCAATAAGAAGGTCCGAGGGATACAGTAAACCTGAAGTGAAAGCATCGGAATCTAAAACTGGACTGACAGGAGAGGTTAAAATCATAGAAAGTTAGAGTGTCAGTCCTCTTGTACTTAAGTCGGCATTGTGCCTTTTCTATTAAAATCGGATGCAATTTCAGTGTTTCATCGTCAACAAGAAGGTCCAAGGTATACAGTAAACCTGAAGCGAAGCATCGGAATCTAAAACTGGACTCACAGGAGAGGTTCATATCATAGAAGTTTAGAGTGTCAGTCCTCTTGTACTTAAGTCGGCATTGTGCCTTTTGTATTATATTCGCATGCAATTTCTGTGTTTCATCGTCAATAGGAAGGTCAAAGGGATACAGTAAACCTGAAGTGAAGCATCGGAATCGAAAACTGGACTCACAGGAGAGGTACAAATCTTAGAAAATTAGAGTGTCAGTCCTGTTGTATTTAAGTCAGCATTGTGCCTTTTGTACTAAATTCAGTTGCAATTTCTGTATATCATCGTCAATAAGAAGGTCCAAGGGATACAGTAAACCTGAAGTGAAGCATCGGACCCTAATACTGGACTCACAGGAGAGGTTCAAATCATTGAAAGTTAGAGTGTCAGTCCTCTTGTACTTAAGTTGGCATTGTGCCTTTTGTATTAAGTTCGGATGCAATTTCTGTGTTTCATCGTCAATAAGAAGGTCCAAGGTATACAGTAAACCTGAAGTGAAGCTTTGGAATCTAAAACTGGACTCATAGGAGGGGTTCAAATCACAGAAAGTTAGAGTGTCAGTCCTGTTGTATTCAAGTCGGCATTGTGCCTTTTGTACTAAATTCAGTTGCAATTTCTGTATTTCATCGTCAGTAAGAAGGTCCAAGGGATACAGTAAACATGAAGTGAAGCATTGGAACCTAAAACTGGACTCACAGGAGAGGTTCAAATCATAGAAAGTTAGAGTGTCAGTCCTATTGTACTTCTGTTGGCATTGTGCCTTTTTAATAAAATTCGAATGCAAATTCTGTGTTTCATCGTCAATAAGAAGGTCCAAGGTATACAGTAAACCTGAAGTGAAGCATCGTAATCTAAAACTGGACACACAGGAGGGGTCAAATCATAGAAAGTCAGAGTGTCAGTCCTCTTGTACTTAAGTCGGCCTTGTGCCTTTTGTATCAAATTCGGATGCAATTTCTGTGTTTCATCGTCAATAAGAAGGTCCAAGGGATACAGTAAACCTGAATTGAAGCATCGGAAACTGAAACTGGACTCACCGGAGTGGTTGAATTCATAGAAAGTTAGAGTGTCAGTCCCCTTGTACTTATGTCGGCATTGTGCCTATTGTATTAAATTAGGATGCAATTTCTTTGTTTCATCGCCAATAAGAAGGTCCGAGGGATACAGTAAACCTGAAGTGAGAGCATCGGAATCTAAAACTGGATTGACAGGAGGGGTTCAAATTATAGAATGTCAGAGTGTCAGTCCTCTTGTACTTAAGTCGGCCTTGTGCCTTTTGTACTAACTTCAGTTCCAATTTCTGTATATCATCGTCAATAAGAAGATCCAAGGGATACAGTAAACCTGAAGTGAAGCATCGGAACCTAATACTGGACTCACAGGAGAGGTTCAAATCATAGAAAGTTAGAGTGTCAGTCCGCTTGCACTTAAGTCGGCCTTGTGCCTTTTGTATTAAATTCGGATGCAATTTCTGTGTTTCATCGTCAATAAGAAGGTCGAAGGGATACAGTAAACCTGAAGTGAAGCATCGGAAACTAAGACTGGACTCACAGGAGAGGTTGAAATCATAGAAAGTTAGAAAGTCAGTCCTCTTGTACTTATGTCGGCATTGTGCCTATTGTATGAAATTCGGATGCAATTTCTGTGTTTCATCGTCAATAAGAAGGTCCAAGGGATACAGTAAACCTGACATGAAGCATCAAAAACAAAAACTGGACTCACCGGAGAGGTTGAATTCATAGAAAGTTAGAGTGTCAGTCCTCTTGTACTTATGTCGGCATTGTGCCTATTGTATTAAATTAGGATGCAATTTCTTTGTTTCATCGTCAATAAGAAGGTCCGAGGGATACAGTAAACCTGAAGTGAAAGCATCGGAATCTAAAACTGGACTGACAGGAGCGGTTTAAATCATAGAAAGTTAGAGTGTCAGTCCTCTTGTACTTAAGTCGCCATTGTGCCTTTCCTATTAAAATCGGATGCAATTTCTGTGTTTCATCGTCAACAAGAAGGTCCAAGGTATACAGTAAACCTGAAGGGAAGCATCGGAATCTAAAACTGGACTCACAGGAGGGGTTAAAATCACAGAAAGTGAGAGTGTCAGTCCACTTGTACTTAAGTCGGCATTGTGCCTTTTGTATTAAATTCGGATGCAATTTCTGTGTTTCATCGTCAATTAGAAGGTCCAAGGGATACAGTAAACCTGACGTGAAGCATCGGACTCGAAAACTGGACTCACAGGAGAGGTTCAAATAATTGAAATTTAGAGTGTCAATCCTGTTGTATTTAAGTCGGCATTGTGCCTTTTGTACTAACTTCAGTTCCAATTTCTGTATATCATCGTCAATAAGAAGATCCAAGGGATACAGTAAACCTGAAGTGAAGCATCGGAACCTAATACTGGACTCACAGGAGAGGTTCAAATCATAGAAAGTTAGAGTGTCAGTCCTCTTGTACTTAAGGTGGCATTGTGCCTTTTGTATTAAGTTCGGATGCAATTTCTGTGTTTCATCGTCAATAAGAAGGTCCAAGGTATACAGTAAACCTGAAGTGAAGCTTTGGAATCTAAAACTGGACTCATAGGATGGGTTCAAATCATAGAAAGTTAGAGTGTCAGTACTGCTGTATTCAAGTCGGCATTGTGCCTTTTGTACTAAATCAGTTGCAATTTCTGTATTTCATCGTCAATAAGTTGGTCCAAGGGATACAGTAAACATGAAGTGAAGCATTGGAACCTAAAACTGGACTCACAGGAGAGGTTCAAATCATAGAAAGTTAGAGTGTCAGTCCTCTTGTACTTAAGTTGGCATTGTGCCTATTTAATAAAATTCGAATGCAATTTCTGTGTTTCATCGTCAATAAGAAGGTCCAAGGTATACAGTAAACCTGAAGTGAAGCTTTGGATACTAAAACTGGACTCACAGGAGGGGTTCAAATCATAGAAAGTTAGAGTGTCAGTCCTGTTGTATTTAAGTCGGCATTGTGCCTTTTGTACTAAATCAGTTGCAATTTTTGTATTTCATCGTCAATGAGATGGTCCAAGGGATACAGTAAACATGAAGTGAAGCATCGGAACCTAAAACTGGACTCACAGGAGAGGTTGAAATCAAAGAAAATTAGAGTGTCAGTCCTCTCTTACTTAAGTCGGCATTGTGCCTTTTCTATTAAAATCGGATGCAATTTCTGTGTTTCATCGCCAACAAGAAGGTCCAAGGTATACAGTAAACCTGAAGGGAAGCATCGGAATCTAAAACTGGACTCACAGGAGGGGTTAAAATCATAGAAAGTTAGAGTTACAGTCCTCTTGATCTTAAGTCGGCATTGTGCCTTTTGTATTAAATTCGGATGTATTTCTGTTTTTCATCGTCAATAAGAAGGTCCAAGGGATACAGTAAACCTAAAGTGAAGCATCGGAAACTAAAACTGTACTCACAGGAGAGGTTCATATCATAGAAGTTTAGAGTGTCAGTCCTCTTGTACTTAAGTCGGCATTGTGCCTTTTGTATTAAATTCGCATGCAATTTCTGTGTTTCATCGTCAATAGGAAGGTCCAAGGGATACAGTAAACCTGAAGTGAAGCATCGGAAACTAAAACTGGACTTACAGGGGAGGTTCAAATCATAGAAATTTAGAGTGACAGTCCACTTGTACTTAAGTCGGCATTGTGCCTTTTGTATTAAATTCGGATGCAATTTCTGTGTCTCATCGTCAATTAGAAGGTCCAAGGGATACAGAAAACCTGAACAGAAGCATCGGAATCGAAAACTGGACTCACAGGAGAGGTACAAATCATAGAAATTTAGAGTGTCAGTCCTGTTGTATTCAAGTCGGCATTGTGCCTTTTGTACTAAATTCAGTTGCAATTTCTGTATATCATCGTCAATAAGAAGGTACAAGGGATACAGCAAACCTGAAGTGAAGCATCGGAACCTAATACTGGACTCACAGGAGAGGTTCAAATCATAGAAAGTTAGAGTGTCAGTCCTCTTGTACTTAAGTTGGCATTGTGCCTTTTGTATTAAGTTAGGATGGAATGTCTGTGTTTCATCGTCAATAAGAGGGTCCAGGGTATACAGTAAACCTGAAGTGAAGCTTTGGAATCTAAAAGTGGACTCATAGGAGGGGTTCAAATCATAGAAAGTTAGAGTGTCAGTCCTGTTGTATTCAAGTCGGCATTGTGCCTTTTGTACTAAATTCAGTTGCAATTTCTGTATTTCATCGTCAATAAGAAGGTCCAAGGGATACAGTAAACATGAAGTGAAGCATTGGAACCTAAAACTGGACTCACAGGAGAGGTTCAAATCATAGAAAGTTAGAGTGTCAGTCCTCTTGTACTTAAGTTGGCAATGTGTCTTTTTAATAAAATTCGAATGCAATTTCTGTGTTTCATCGTCAATAAGAAGGTCCAAGGTATACAGTAAACCTGAAGTGAAGCTTTGGATACTAAAACTGGACTCACAGGAGGGGTTCAAATTATAGGAAGTTAGAGTGTCAGTCCTGTTGTATTTAAGTCGGCATTGTGCCTTTTGTACTAAATCAGTTGCAATTTATGTATTTCATCGTCAATAAGATGGTCCAAGGGATACAGTAAACCTGAAGTGAAGCATCGTAATCTAAAACTGGACACACAGGAGCGGTTCATATCATAGAAAGTCAGAGTGTCAGTCCTCTTGTACTTAAGTCGGCCTTGTGCCTTTTGTATCAAATTCGGATGCAATTTCTGTGTTTCATCGTCAATAAGAAGGTCCAAGATATACAGTAACCTGAATTGAAGCATCGGAAACTAAAACTGGACTCACCGGAGAGGTTGAATTCATAGAAAGTTAGAGTGTCAGTCCTCTTGTACTTATGTCGGCATTGTGCCTATTGTTTAAAATTAGGATGCAATTTCTTTGTTTCGTCGTCAATAAGAAGGTCCGAGGGATACAGTAAAACTGAAGTGAAGCATCGGAATCTAAAACTGGACTGACAGGAGAGGTTTAAATCATAGAAAGTTAGAGTGTCAGTCCTCTTGTACTTAAGTCGGCATTGTGCCTTTTCTATTAAAATCGGATGCAATTTCTGTGTTTCATCGTCAACAAGAAGGTCCAAGGTATACAGTAAAGCTGAAGGGATGCATCGGAATCTAAAACTGGACTCACAGGAGGGGTTAAAATCATAGAAAGTTAGTGTGTCAGTCCTCTTGTTCTTAAGCCGGCATTGTGCCTTTTGTATTAAATTCGGATGCATTTCTGTGTTTCATCGTCAATAAGAAGGTCCAAGGGATACAGTAAACCTGAAGTGAAGCATCGGAAACTAAAACTGTACTCACAGGAGAGGTTCATATCATAGAAGTTTAGAGCGTCAGTCCTCTTGTACTTAAGTCAGCATTGTGCCTTTTGTAATAAATTCGCATGCAATTTCTGTGTTTCATCGTCAATAGGAAGGTCCAAGGGATACAGTAAACCTGAAGTGAAGCATCGGAAACTAAAACTGGACTCACAGGGGAGGTTCAAATCATAGAAATTTAGAGTGTCAATCCACTTGTTCTTAAGCTGGCATTGTGCCTTTTGTATTAAATTCGGATGCATTTCTGTGTTTCATCGTCAATAAGAAGGTCCAAGGGATACAGTAAACCTGAAGTGAAGCATCGGAAACTAAAACTGGACTAATAGGAGAGGTTCAAATCATAGAAAGTTCGAGTGTCAGTCCTCTAGTACTTAAGTCGGCATTGTGCCTTTTGTATTGAATTCGGATGCAATATCTGTGTTTCATCGTCAATAAGAAGGTCAAAGGGATACAGTAAACCTGAAGTGAAGCATCGGAAACTAAAACTGGACTCACCGGAGAGGTTCAAATCATAGTAAGTTAGAGTGTCAGTCCTCTTGTACTTAAGTTGGCATTGTGCCTTTTAATAAAATTCGAATGCAATTTCTGTGTTTCATCGTCAATAAGAAGGTCCAAGGGATACAGTAAACATGAAGTGAAGCATTGGAACCTAAAACTGGACTCACAGGAGAGGTTCAAATCATAGAAAGTTAGAGTGTCAGTCCTCTTGTACTTAAGTTGGCAATGTGCCTTTTTAATAAAATTCGAATGCAATTTCTGTGTTTCATCGTCAATAACAAGGTCCAAGGTATACAGTAAACCTGAAGTGAAACTTTGGATACTAAAACTGGACTCACAGGAGGGGTTCAAATCATAGAAAGTTAGAGTGTCAGTCCTGTTGTATTTAAGTCGGCATTGTGCCTTTTGTACTAAATCAGTTTCAATTTCTGTATTTCATCGTCAATATGATGGTCCAAGGGATACAGTAAACATTAAGTGAAGCATCGGAATCTAAAACTGGACTCACAGGAGAGGTTCAAATCATAGAAAGTTAGAGTGTCAGTCCCCTTGTACTTAAGTTGGCATTGTGCCTTTTCTATTAAATTCGGATGCAATTTCTGTGTTTCATCGTCAATAAGAAGGTCCAAGGTAGACAGTAAACCGGAAGTGAAGCATCGTAATCTAAAACTGGACACACAGGAGGGGTTCAAATCATAGAAAGTCAGAGTGTCAGTCCTCTTGTACTTAAGTCGGCCTTGTGCCTTTTGTATCAAATTCGGATGCAATTTCTGTGTTTCATCGTCAATAAGAAGGTCCAAGGGATACAGTAAACCTGAATTGAAGCATCGGAAACTAAAACTGGACTCACCGGAGAGGTTGAATTCATAGAAAGTTAGAGTGTCAGTCCTCTTGTACTTATGTCGGCATTGTGCCTATTGTATTAAATTAGGATGCAATTTCTTTGTTTCATCGTCAATAAGAAGGTCCGAGCGATACAGTAAACCTGAAGTGAAAGCATCAGAATCTAAAACTGGGCTGACAAGAGGGGTTCAAATCATAGAAAGTCAGAGTGTCAGTCCTCTTGTACTTAAGTCGGCCTTGTGCCTTTTGTATTAAATTCGGATGCAATTTCTGTGTTTCATCGTCAATAAGAAGGTCCACGGGATACAGTAAACCTGAAGTGAAGCATCGGAATCGAAAACTGGACTCACAGGAGAGGTTCAAATCATAGAAATTTAGAGTGTCAGTCCTATTGTATTTAAGTCGGCATTGTGCTCTTTGTACTAAATTCAGTTGCAATTTCTGTATTTCATCGTCAATAAGAAGGTCCAAGGGATACAGTAAACCTGAAGTGAAGCATCGGAACCTAATACTGGACTCACAGGAGAGGTTCAAATCATAGAAAGTTAGAGTGTCAGTCCTCTTGTACTTAAGTTGGCATTGTGCCTTTTTAATAAAATTCGAATGCAATTTCTGTGTTTCATCGTCAATAACAAGGTCCAAGGTATACAGTAAACCTGAAGTGAAGCTTTGGATACTAAAACTGGACTGACAGGAGGGGTTCAAATCATAGAAAGTTAGAGTGTCAGTCATGTTGTATTTAAGTCGGCATTGTGCTTTTGTACTAAATCAGCTGCAATATCTGTATTTCATCGTCAATAAGATGGTCCAAGGGATACAGTAAACATGAAGTGAAGCATCGGAACCTAAAACTGGACTCACAGGAGAGGTTCAAATCATAGAAAGTTAGAGTGTCAGTCCTCTTGTACTTAAGTTGGCATTGTGCCTTTTCTATTAAATTCGGATGCAATTTCTGTGTTTCATCGTCAATAAGAAGGTCCAAGGTATACAGTAAACCTGAAGTGAAGCATCGTAATCTAAAACTGGACACACAGGAGGGGTTCATATCATAGAAAGTCAGAGTGTCAGTCCTCTTGTACTTAAGTCGGCCGTGTGCCTTTTGTATCAAATTCGGATGCAATTTCTGTGTTTCATCGTCAATAAGAAGGTCCAAGGGATACAGTAACCTGAATTGAAGCATCGGAAACTGAAACTGGACTCACCGGAGAGGTTGAATTCATAGAAAGTTAGAGTGTCAGTCCTCTTGTACTTATGTCGGCATTGTGCCTATTGTTTACAATTAGGATGCAATTTCTTTGTTTCGTCGTCAATAAGAAGGTCCGAGGGATACAGTAAACCTGAAGTGAAGCATCGGAATCTAAAACTGGACTGACAGGAGAGGTTTAAATCATAGAAAGTTAGAGTGTCAGTCCTCTTGTACTAAAGTCGGCATTGTGCCTTTTCTATTAAAATCGGATGCAATTTCTGTGTTTCATCGTCAACAAGAAGGTCCAAGGTATACAGTAAACCTGAAGGGATGCATCGGAATCTAAAACTGGACTCACAGGAGGGGTTAAAATCATAGAAAGTTAGAGTGTCAGTCCTCTTGTTCTTAAGCCGGCATTGTGCCTTTTGTATTAAGTTCGGATGCATTTCTGTGTTTCATCGTCAATAAGAAGGTCCAAGGGATACAGTAAACCTGAAGTGAAGCATCGGAAACTAAAACTGTACTCACAGGAGAGGTTCATATCATAGAAGTTTAGAGCGTCAGTCCTCTTGTACTTAAGTCAGCATTGTGCCTTTTGTAATAAATTCGCATGCAATTTCTGTGTTTCATCGTCAATAGGAAGGTCCAAGGGATAGAGTAAACCTGAAGTGAAGCATCGGAAACTAAAACTGGACTCACAGGGGAGGTTCAAATCATAGAAATTTAGAGTGTCATTCCACTTGTTCTTAAGCTGGCATTGTGCCTTTTGTATTAAATTCGGATGCATTTCTGTGTTTCATCGTCAGTAAGAAGGTCCAAGGGATACAGTAAACCTGAAGTGAAGCATCGGAACCTAATACTGGACTCACAGGCGAGGTTCAAATTATAGAAAGTTAGAGTGTCAGTCCTCTTGTACTTAAGTTGGCATTGTGCATTTTTAATAAAATTCGAATGCAATTTCTGTGTTTCATCGTCAATAAGAAGGTCCAAGGTATACAGTAAACCTGAAGTGAAGCTTTGGATACTAAAACTGGACTCACAGAAGGGTTTCAAATCATAGAAAGTTAGAGTGTCAGTCATGTTGTATTTAAGTCGGCATTGTGCCTTTTGTACTAAATCAGCTGCAATTTCTGTATTTCATCGTCAATAAGATGGTCCAAGGGATACAGTAAACATGACGTGAAGCATCGGAAGCTCAAACTGGACTCACAGGAGTGGTTCAAATCATAGGAAGTTAGAGTGTCAGTCCTCTTGTACTTAAGTTGGCATTGTGGCTTTTCTATTAAATTCGGGTGCAATTTCAGTGTTTCATCGTCGATAAGAAGGTCCAAGGTCTACAGTAAACCTAAAGTGAAGCATCGTAATGTAAAACTAGACACACAGGAGGGGATCAAATCAAAGAAAGTCAGAGTGTCAGTACTTTTGTACTTAAGTAGGCATTGTGCGTTTTGTATTAAATTCGGATGCAGTTTCTGTGTTTCATCGTCAATAAGACGGTCCAAGGGACTCAGTAAACCTGAAGTGAAGCATCGGAAACTAATACTGGACTCACAGGAGAGGTTCAAATCATAGAAAGTTAGAGTGTCAGTCCTCTTGTACTTACGTCGGCATTGTGCCTATTGTTTAAAATTAGGATTCAATGTCTTTGTTTCATCGTCAACAAGAAGGTCCGAGGGATACAGTAAACCTGAAGTGAAAGCATCGGAATCTAAAACTGGACTGACAGGAGAGGTTTAAATCATAAAAAGTTAGAGTGTCAGTCCTCTTGTACTTAAGTCGGCATTGTGCCTTTTCTTTAAAATCAGATGCAATTTCTGTGTTTCATCGTCAACAAGAAGGTCCAAGGTATACAGTAAACCTGAAGGGAAGCATCGGAAACTAAAACTGGACTCACAGGAGAGGTTGAAATCATAGAAAATTAGAGTGTCAGTCCTCTTGTACTTAAGTTGGCATTGTGCCTTTTTAATAAAATTAGAATGCAATTTCTGTGTTTCAACGTCAATAAGAAGGTCCAAGGTATACAGTAAACCTGAAGTGAAGCTTTGGAATCTAAAACTGGACTCACAGGAGGGGTTCAAATCATAGTAAGTTAGAGTGTCAGTCCTGTTGTATTTAAGTCGGCATTGTGCCTTTTGTACTAAATCAGTTGCAATTTCTGTATTTCATCGTCAAAAAGATGGTCCAAGGGATACAGTAAACATGAAGTGAAGCATCGGAACCTAAAACTGGACTCACTGGATAGGTTCAAATCATAGAAAGTTAGAGTGTCAGTCCTGTTGTACTTCAGTTGGCATTGTGACTTTTCTATTAAATTCGGATGCAATTTCTGTGTTTCATCGTCAATAAGAAAGTCCTAGGGGTTCAGTAAACCTGAAGTGAAGCATCGGAAACTAATACCGGACTCACAGGAGAGGTTCGAATCATAGATGTTTAGAGTGTCAGTCCTCGTGTACTTAAGTCGGCATTGTGCATTTTGTATTACATTTGGGTTGCAAATTCTGTGTTTCATCGTCAATAAGAAGGTCCAAGGGATACAGTAAACCAGAAGTGAAACATCGGAATCGAAAACTAGACTCACAGGAGAGGTTCAAATCATAGAAATTTAGAGTGTCACTCCTGTTGTATTTAAGTCGGCATTGTGCCTTTTGTACTAAATTCAGTTGCAATTTCTGTATTTCATCGTCAATAAGAAGGTCCAAGGTTTACAGTAAACCTGAAGTGAAGCATGGGAACCTAATACTGGACTCACAGGAGAGCTTCAAATCATAGAAAGTTAGAGTGTCAGTCCTCTTGTACTTAAGTTGTCATTGTGCCTTTTGTATTAAAATTCGGATACAATTTCTGTGTTTCATCGTCAATAAGAAGGTCCAAGGTATACAGTAGACCTGAAGTGAAGCTTGGGAATCTAAAACTGGACTCACAGGAGGGGTTCAAATCATGGAAAGTCAGAGTGTCAGTCCTCTTGTACTTAAGTCGGCCTTGTGCCTTTTGTATCAAATTCGGATGCAAATTTTGAGTTTCATCGTCAATAAGAAGGTCCAAGGGATACAGTAAACCTGAATTGAAGCATCGGAAACTAAAACTGGACTCACAGGAGAGGTTGAAATAATAGAAAATTAGAGTGTCAATCCTCTTGTACTTAAGTAGGCATTGTGAGTTTTCTATTAAATTCGGATTCAATTTCTGTGTTTCATCGTCAATAAGAAGGTCCAAGGTATACAGTAAACCTGAAGTGAAGCATCGTAATCTAAAACTGGACACACAGGAGCGGTTCAAATCATGGAAAGTCAGAGTGTCAGTCCTCTTGTACTTAAGTCGGCCTTGTGAATTTTGTATCAAATTCGGATGCAAATTCTGAGTTTCATCGTCAATAAGAAGGTCCAAGGGATACAGTAAACCTGAATTGAAGCATCGGAAACTAAAACTGGACTCACCGGAGAGGTTGAATTCATAGAAAGTTAGAGTGTCAGTCCTCTTGTACTTATGTCGGCATTGTGCATATTGTATTAAATTCGAATGCAATTTCTTTGTTTCATCGTCAATAAGAAGGTCCGATGGATACAGTAAACCTGAAGTGAAGCATCGGAATCTAAAACTGGACTGACAGGAGAGTTTTAAATCATAGAAAGTTAGAGTGTCAGTCCTCTTGTACTTAATTCGGCATTGTGCCTTTCCTACTAAAATCGGATGCAATTTCTGTGTTTCATCGTCAACAAGAAGGTCCAAGGGATACAGTAAACCTGAAGGGAAGCATCGGTATCTAAAACTGGACTCACAGGAGGGGTTAAAATCATAGAAACTTAGAGTGTCAGTCCTCTTGTTCTTAAGTCGGCATTGTGCCTTTTGTATTAAATTCGGATGCATTTCTGTGTTTCATCGTCAATAAGAAGGTCCAAGGGATACAGTAAACCAGAAGTGAAGCGTCGGAAACGAAAACTGGACTCACAGGAGAGGTTCAAATCATAGAAATTTAGAGTGTCAGTCCTGTTGCATTTAAGTCGGCATTGTGCCTTTTGTACTAAATTCAGTTGCAATTTCTGTATATCATCGTCAATAAGATGGTCCAAGGGATACAGTAAACCTGAAGTGAAGCATCGGAACCTAATACTGGACTCACAGGAGAGGTTCAAATCATAGAAAGTTAGAGTCTCAGTCCTCTTGTACTTAAGTTGGCATTTTGCCTCTTGTATTAAGTTCGGATGCAATTTCAGTGTTTCATCGTCAATAAGAAGGTCCAAGGTATACAGTAAACCTGAAGTGAAGCTTTGGAATCTAAAACTGGCCTCATAGGAGGGGTTCAAATCATAGAAAGTTAGTGTGTCAGTCCTGTTGTATTCAAGTCGGCATTGTGCCTTTTGTACTAAATCAGTTGCAATTTCTGTATTTCATCGTCAATAAGAAGGTCCAAGGGATACAGTAAACATGAAGTGAAGCATTGGAACCTAAAACTGGACTCACAGGGGAGGTTCAAATCATAGAAAGTTAGAGTGTCAGTCCTGTTGTACTTCAGTTGGCATTGTGACTTTTCTATTAAATTCGGATGCAATTTCTGTGTTTCATCGTCAATAAGAAAGTCCTAGGGGTTCAGTAAACCTGAAGTGAAGCATCGGAAACTAAAACCGGACTCACAGGAGAGGTTCAAATCATAGAAGTTTAGAGTGTCAGTCCACGTGTACTTAAGTCGGCATTGTGCCTTTTGTATTAAATTCGCATGCAATTTCTGTGTTTCATCGTCAATGGGAAGGTCCAAGGGATACAGTAAACCTGAATTGAAGCATCGGAAACTAAAACTGGACTCACAGGGGAGGTTCAAATCATAGAAATTTAGAGTGTCAGTCCACTTGTACTTAAGTCGGCATTGTGCATTTTGTATTACATTGGGGTTGCAATTTCTGTGTTTCATCGTCAATAAGAAGGTCCAAGGGATACAGTAAACCTGAAGTGAAACATCGGAATCGAAAACTAGACTCACAGGAAAGGTTCAAATCATAGAAATTTAGAGTGTCACTCCTGTTGTATTTAAGTCGGCATTGTGCCTTTTGTACTAAATTCAGTTGCAATTTCTGTATTTCATCGTCAATAAGAAGGTCCAAGGTTTACAGTAAACCTGAAGTGAAGCATCGGAACCTAATACTGGACTCACAGGAGAGGTTCAAATCATAGAAAGTTAGAGTGTCAGTCCTCTTGTACTTAAGTTGTCATTGTGCCTTTTGTATTAAATTCGGATACAATTTCTTTGTTTCATCTTCAATAAGAAGGTCCAAGGTATACAGTAAACCTGAAGTGAAGCTTTGGAATCTAAAACTGGACTCACAGGAGGGGTTCAAATCATAGAAAATTAGAGTGTCAGTACTTTTGTACTTAAGTAGGCATTGTGCGTTTTGTATTAAATTCGGATGCTGTTTCTGTGTTTCATCGTCAATAAGAAGGTCCAAGGGACACAGTAAACCTGAAGTGAAGCATCGGAAACTAATACTGGACTCACAGGAGGGGTTCAAATCATAGAAAATTAGAGTGTCAGTACTTTTGTACTTAAGTAGGCATTGTGCGTTTTGTATTAAATTCGGATGCAGTTTCTGTGTTTCATCGTCAATAAGAAGGTCCAAGGGACACAGTAAACCTGAAGTGAAGCATCGGAAACTAATACTGGACTCACAGGAGAGGTTGAAATCATAGAAAATTAGAGTGTCAGTCCTCTTGTACTTAAGTTGGCATTGTGCCTTTTTAATAAAATTCGAATGCAATTTCTGTGTTTCATCGTCAATAAGAAGGTCCAAGGTATACAGTAAACCTGAAGTGAAGCTTTGGAATCTAAAACTGGACTCACAGGAGGGGTTCAAATCATAGTAAGTTAGAGTGTCAGTCCTGTTGTATTTAAGTCGGCATTGTGCCTTTTGTACTAAATCAGTTGCAATTTCTGTATTTCATCGTCAAAAAGATGGACCAAGGGATAGAGTAAACATGAAGTGAAGCATCGGAACCTAAAACTGGACTCACAGGAGAGGTTCAAATCATAGAAAGTTAGAGTGTCAGTCCTGTTGTACTTCAGTTGGCATTGTGAATTTTCTATTAAATTCGGATGCAATTACTGTGTTTCATCGTCAATAAGAAAGTCCTAGGGATTCAGTAAACCTGAAGTGAAGCATCGGAAACTAATACCGGACTCACAGGAGAGGTTCAAATCATAGAAGTTTAGAGTGTCAGTCCTCGTGTACTTAAGTCGGCATTGTGCCTTTTGTATTAAATTCGCATGCAATTTCTGTGTTTCATCGTCATTAGGAAGGTCCAAGGGATACAGTAAACCTGAAGTGAAGCATCGGAAACTAAAACTGGACTCACAGGGGAGGTTCAAATCATAGAAATTTAGAGTGTCAGTCCACTTGTACTTAAGTCGGCATTGTGCATTTTGTATTACATTGGGGTTGCAAATTCTGTGTTTCATCGTCAATAAGAAGGTCCAAGGGATACAGTAAACCAGAAGTGAAACATCGGAATCGAAAACTAGACTTACAGGAGAGGTTCAAATCATAGAAATTTAGAGTGTCACTCCTGTTGTATTTAAGTCGGCATTGTGCCTTTTGTACTAAATTCAATTGCAATTTCTGTATTTCATCGTCAATAAGAAGGTCCAAGGTTTACAGTAAACCTGAAGTGAAGCATGGGAACCTAATACTGGACTCACAGGAGAGGTTCAAATCATAGAAAGTTAGAGTGTCAGTCCTCTTGTACTTAACTTGTCATTGTGCCTTTTGTATTAAAATTCGGATACAATTTCTGTGTTTCATCGTCAATAAGAAGGTCCAAGGGACACAGTAAACCTGAAGTGAAGCATCGGAAACTAAAACTGGACTCACAGGGGAGGTTCAAATCATAGAAATTTAGAGTGTCATTCCACTTGTTCTTAAGCTGGCATTGTGAGTTTTGTATTAAATTCGGATGCATTTCTGTGTTTCATCGTCAATAAGAAGGTCCAAGGGATACAGTAAACCTGAAGTGAAGCATCGGAAACTAAAACTGGACTCATAGGAGAGGTTCAAATCATAGAAAGTTCGAGTGTCAGTCCTCTAGTACTTATGTCGGCATTGTGCCTTTTGTATTGAATTCGGATGCAATATCTGTGTTTCATCGTCAATAAGAAGGTCAAAGGGATACAGTAAACCTGAAGTGAAGCATCGGAAACTAAAACTGGACTCACCGGAGAGGTTCAAATCATAGTAACTTAGAGTGTCAGTCCTCTTGTACTTAAGTTGGAATTGTGCCTTTTAATAAAATTCGAATGCAATTTCTGTGTTTCATCGTCAATAAGAAGGTCCAAGGTATACAGTAAACCTGAAGTGAAGCTTTGGATACTAAAACTGGACTCACAGGAGGGGTTCAAATCATAGAAAGTTAGAGTGTCAGTCCTGTTGTATTTAAGTCGGCATTGTGCCTTTTGTACTAAATCAGTTGCAATTTCTGTATTTCATCGTCAATAAGATGGTCCAAGGGATACAGTAAACATGAAGTGAAGCACCGGAACCTAAAACTGGACTCACAGGAGAGGTTCAAATCATAGAAAGTTAGAGTCTCAGTCCTCTTGCACTTAAGTTGGCATTGTGCCTTTTCTATTAAATTCGGATGCAATTTCTGTATTTCATCGTCAATAAGAAGATCCAAGGTATACAGTAAACCTGAAGTAAAGTATCGTAATCTAAAACTGGACACACAGGAGGGGTTCAAATCATAGAAAGTCAGAGTGTCAGTCCTCTTGTACTTAAGTCGGCCTTGTGCCTTTCGTATCAAATTCGGATGCAATTGCTGTGTTTCATCGTCAATAAGAAGGTCCAAGGGATACAGAAAACCTGAGTTGAAGCATCGGAAACTAAAACTGGACTCACCGGAGAGGTTGAATTCATAGAAAGTTAGAGTGTCAGTCCTCTTGTACTTATGTCGGCATTGTGCCTATTGTATTAAATTAGGATGCTATTTCTTTGTTTCATCGTCAATAAGAAGGTCCGAGGGATACAGTAAACCAGAAGTGAAAGCATCGGAATCTAAAACAGGACTGACAGGAGGGGTTCAAATCATAGAAAGTCAGAGTGTCAGTCCTCTTGTACTTAAGTCGGCCTTGTGCCTTTTGTATTAAATTCGGATGCAATTTCAGTGTTTCATCGTCGATAAGAAGGTCCAAGGTCTACAGTAAACCTAAAGTGAAGCATCGTAATGTAAAACTAGACACACAGGAGGGGATCAAATCAAAGAAAGTCAGAGTGTCAGTACTTTTGTACTTAAGTAGGCATTGTGCGTTTTGTATTAAATTCGGATGCAGTTTCTGTGTTTCATCGTCAATAAGACGGTCCAAGGGACTCAGTAAACCTGAAGTGAAGCATCGGAAACTAATACTGGACTCACAGGAGAGGTTCAAATCATAGAAAGTTAGAGTGCCAGTCCTCTTGTACTTACGTCGGCATTGTGCCTATTGTTTAGAATTAGGATTCAATGTCTTTGTTTCATCGTCAACAAGAAGGTCCGAGGGATACAGTAAACCTGAAGTGAAAGCATCGGAATCTAAAACTGGACTGACAGGAGAGGTTTAAATCATAAAAAGTTAGAGTGTCAGTCCTCTTGTACTTAAGTCGGCATTGTGCCTTTTCTATTAAAATCAGATGCAATTTCTGTGTTTCATCGTCAACAAGAAGGTCCAAGGTATACAGTAAACCTGAAGGGAAGCATCGGAAACTAAAACTGGACTCACAGGAGAGGTTGAAATCATAGAAAATTAGAGTGTCAGTCCTCTTGTACTTAAGTTGGCATTGTGCCTTTTTAATAAAATTAGAATGCAATTTCTGTGTTTCATCGTCAATAAGAAGGTCCAAGGTATACAGTAAACCTGAAGTGAAGCTTTGGAATCTAAAACTGGACTCACAGGAGGGGTTCAAATCATAGTAAGTTAGAGTGTCAGTCCTGTTGTATTTAAGTCGGCATTGTGCCTTTTGTACTAAATCAGTTGCAATTTCTGTATTTCATCGTCAAAAAGATGGTCCAAGGGATACAGTAAACATGAAGTGAAGCATCGGAACCTAAAACTGGACTCACAGGATAGGTTCAAATCATAGAAAGTTAGAGTGTCAGTCCTGTTGTACTTCAGTTGGCATTGTGACTTTTCTATTAAATTCGGATGCAATTTCTGTGTTTCATCGTCAATAAGAAAGTCCTAGGGGTTCAGTAAACCTGAAGTGAAGCATCGGAAACTAATACCGGACCCACAGGAGAGGTTCGAATCATAGATGTTTAGAGTGTCAGTCCTCGTGTACTTAAGTCGGCATTGTGCATTTTGTATTACATTTGGGTTGCAAATTCTGTGTTTCATCGTCAATAAGAAGGTCCAAGGGATACAGTAAACCAGAAGTGAAACATCGGAATCGAAAACTAGACTCACAGGAGAGGTTCAAATCATAGAAATTTAGAGTGTCACTCCTGTTGTATTTAAGTCGGCATTGTGCCTTTTGTACTAAATTCAGTTGCAATTTCTGTATTTCATCGTCAATAAGAAGGTCCAAGGTTTACAGTAAACCTGAAGTGAAGCATGGGAACCTAATACTGGACTCACAGGAGAGCTTCAAATCATAGAAAGTTAGAGTGTCAGTCCTCTTGTACTTAAGTTGTCATTGTGCCTTTTGTATTAAAATTCGGATACAATTTCTGTGTTTCATCGTCAATAAGAAGGTCCAAGGTATACAGTAGACCTGAAGTGAAGCTTGGGAATCTAAAACTGGACTCACAGGAGGGGTTCAAATCATGGAAAGTCAGAGTGTCAGTCCTCTTGTACTTAAGTCGGCCTTGTGCCTTTTGTATCAAATTCGGATGCAAATTTTGAGTTTCATCGTCAATAAGAAGGTCCAAGGGATACAGTAAACCTGAATTGAAGCATCGGAAACTAAAACTGGACTCACAGGAGAGGTTGAAATAATAGAAAATTAGAGTGTCAATCCTCTTGTACTTAAGTAGGCATTGTGAGTTTTCTATTAAATTCGGATTCAATTTCTGTGTTTCATCGTCAATAAGAAGGTCCAAGGTATACAGTAAACCTGAAGTGAAGCATCGTAATCTAAAACTGGACACACAGGAGCGGTTCAAATCATGGAAAGTCAGAGTGTCAGTCCTCTTGTACTTAAGTCGGCCTTGTGAATTTTGTATCAAATTCGGATGCAAATTCTGAGTTTCATCGTCAATAAGAAGGTCCAAGGGATACAGTAAACCTGAATTGAAGCATCGGAAACTAAAACTGGACTCACCGGAGAGGTTGAATTCATAGAAAGTTAGAGTGTCAGTCCTCTTGTACTTATGTCGGCATTGTGCATATTGTATTAAATTCGAATGCAATTTCTTTGTTTCATCGTCAATAAGAAGGTCCGATGGATACAGTAAACCTGAAGTGAAGCATCGGAATCTAAAACTGGACTGACAGGAGAGTTTTAAATCATAGAAAGTTAGAGTGTCAGTCCTCTTGTACTTAATTCGGCATTGTGCCTTTCCTATTAAAATCGGATGCAATTTCTGTGTTTCATCGTCAACAAGAAGGTCCAAGGGATACAGTAAACCTGAAGGGAAGCATCGGTATCTAAAACTGGACTCACAGGAGGGGTTAAAATCATAGAAACTTAGAGTGTCAGTCCTCTTGTTCTTAAGTCGGCATTGTGCCTTTTGTATTAAATTCGGATGCATTTCTGTGTTTCATCGTCAATAAGAAGGTCCAAGGGATACAGTAAACCAGAAGTGAAGCATCGGAAACGAAAACTGGACTCACAGGAGAGGTTCAAATCATAGAAATTTAGAGTGTCAGTCCTGTTGCATTTAAGTCGGCATTGTGCCTTTTGTACTAAATTCAGTTGCAATTTCTGTATATCATCGTCAATAAGATGGTCCAAGGGATACAGTAAACCTGAAGTGAAGCATCGGAACCTAATACTGGACTCACAGGAGAGGTTCAAATCATAGAAAGTTAGAGTCTCAGTCCTCTTGTACTTAAGTTGGCATTTTGCCTCTTGTATTAAGTTCGGATGCAATTTCAGTGTTTCATCGTCAATAAGAAGGTCCAAGGTATACAGTAAACCTGAAGTGAAGCTTTGGAATCTAAAACTGGCCTCATAGGAGGGGTTCAAATCATAGAAAGTTAGTGTGTCAGTCCTGTTGTATTCAAGTCGGCATTGTGCCTTTTGTACTAAATCAGTTGCAATTTCTGTATTTCATCGTCAATAAGAAGGTCCAAGGGATACAGTAAACATGAAGTGAAGCATTGGAACCTAAAACTGGAATCACAGGGGAGGTTCAAATCATAGAAAGTTAGAGTGTCAGTCCTGTTGTACTTCAGTTGGCATTGTGACTTTTCTATTAAATTCGGATGCAATTTCTGTGTTTCATCGTCAATAAGAAAGTCCTAGGGGTTCAGTAAACCTGAAGTGAAGCATCGGAAACTAAAACCGGACTCACAGGAGAGGTTCAAATCATAGAAGTTTAGAGTGTCAGTCCACGTGTACTTAAGTCGGCATTGTGCCTTTTGTATTAAATTCGCATGCAATTTCTGTGTTTCATCGTCAATAGGAAGGTCCAAGGGATACAGTAAACCTGAATTGAAGCATCGGAAACTAAAACTGGACTCACAGGGGAGGTTCAAATCATAGAAATTTAGAGTGTCAGTCCACTTGTACTTAAGTCGGCATTGTGCATTTTGTATTACATTGGGGTTGCAAATTCTGTGTTTCATCGTCAATAAGAAGGTCCAAGGGATACAGTAAACCTGAAGTGAAACATCGGAATCGAAAACTAGACTCACAGGAAAGGTTCAAATCATAGAAATTTAGAGTGTCACTCCTGTTGTATTTAAGTCGGCATTGTGCCTTTTGTACTAAATTCAGTTGCAATTTCTGTATTTCACCGTCAATAAGAAGGTCCAAGGTTTACAGTAAACCTGAAGTGAAGCATCGGAACCTAATATTGGACTCACAGGAGAGGTTCAAATCATAGAAAGTTAGAGTGTCAGTCCTCTTGTACTTAAGTTGTCATTGTGCCTTTTGTATTAAATTCGGATACAATTTCTTTGTTTCATCTTCAATAAGAAGGTCCAAGGTATACAGTAAACCTGAAGTGAAGCTTTGGAATCTAAAACTGGACTCACAGGAGGGGTTCAAATCATAGAAAATTAGAGTGTCAGTACTTTTGTACTTAAGTAGGCATTGTGCGTTTTGTATTAAATTCGGATGCAGTTTCTGTGTTTCATCGTCAATAAGAAGGTCCAAGGGACACAGTAAACCTGAAGTGAAGCATCGGAAACTAATACTGGACTCACAGGAGGGGTTCAAATCATAGAAAATTAGAGTGTCAGTACTTTTGTACTTAAGTAGGCATTGTGCGTTTTGTATTAATTTCGGATGCAGTTTCTGTGTTTCATCGTCAATAAGAAGGTCCAAGGGACACAGTAAACCTGAAGTGAAGCATCGGAAACTAATACTGGACTCACAGGAGAGGTTGAAATCATACAAAGTTAGAGTGTCAGTCCTCTAGTACTTAATCGGCATTGTTGCTTTTTGTATTAAATTCGGATGCAATTTCTGTGTTTCATCGTCAATAAGAAGGTACAAGGGATACGGTTAACCTGAAGTGAAGCATCGGAAACTAAAACTGGACTAACAGGGGAGGTTCAAATCATAGAAATTTAGAGTGTCAGTCCACTTGTACTTAAGTCGGCATTGTGCATTTTGTATTACATTGGGGTTGCAAATTCTGTGTTTCATCGTCAATAAGAAGGTCCAAGGGATACAGTAAACCAGAAGTGAAACATCGGAATCGAAAACTAGACTTACAGGAGAGGTTCAAATCATAGAAATTTAGAGTGTCACTCCTGTTGTATTTAAGTCGGCATTGTGCCTTTTGTACTAAATTCAGTTGCAATTTCTGTATTTCATCGTCAATAAGAAGGTCCAAGGTTTACAGTAAACCTGAAGTGAAGCATGGGAACCTAATACTGGACTCACAGGAGAGGTTCAAATCATAGAAAGTTAGAGTGTCAGTCCTCTTGTACTTAACTTGTCATTGTGCCTTTTGTATTAAAATTCGGATACAATTTCTGTGTTTCATCGTCAATAAGAAGGTCCAAGGGACACAGTAAACCTGAAGTGAAGCATCGGAAACTAAAACTGGACTCACAGGGGAGGTTCAAATCATAGAAATTTAGAGTGTCATTCCACTTGTTCTTAAGCTGGCATTGTGCCTTTTGTATTAAATTCGGATGCATTTCTGTGTTTCATCGTCAATAAGAAGGTCCAAGGGATACAGTAAACCTGAAGTGAAGCATCGGAAACTAAAACTGGACTCATAGGAGAGGTTCAAATCATAGAAAGTTCGAGTGTCAGTCCTCTAGTACTTATGTCGGCATTGTGCCTTTTGTATTGAATTCGGATGCAATATCTGTGTTTCATCGTCAATAAGAAGGTCAAAGGGATACAGTAAACCTGAAGTGAAGCATCGGAAACTAAAACTGGACTCACCGGAGAGGTTCAAATCATAGTAACTTAGAGTGTCAGTCCTCTTGTACTTAAGTTGGAATTGTGCCTTTTAATAAAATTCGAATGCAATTTCTGTGTTTCATCGTCAATAAGAAGGTCCAAGGTATACAGTAAACCTGAAGTGAAGCTTTGGATACTAAAACTGGACTCACAGGAGGGGTTCAAATCATAGAAAGTTAGAGTGTCAGTCCTGTTGTATTTAAGTCGGCATTGTGCCTTTTGTACTAAATCAGTTGCAATTTCTGTATTTCATCGTCAATAAGATGGTCCAAGGGATACAGTAAACATGAAGTGAAGCACCGGAACCTAAAACTGGACTCACAGGAGAGGTTCAAATCATAGAAAGTTAGAGTCTCAGTCCTCTTCTACTTAAGTTGGCATTTTGCCTCTTGTATTAAGTTCGGATGCAATTTCAGTGTTTCATCGTCAATAAGAAGGTCCAAGGTATACAGTAAACCTGAAGTGAAGCTTTGGAATCTAAAACTGGCCTCATAGGAGGGGTTCAAATCATAGAAAGTTAGTGTGTCAGTCCTGTTGTATTCAAGTCGGCATTGTGCCTTTTGTACTAAATCAGTTGCAATTTCTGTATTTCATCGTCAATAAGAAGGTCCAAGGGATACCGTAAACATGAAGTGAAGCATTGGAACCTAAAACTGGACTCACAGGGGAGGTTCAAATCATAGAAAGTTAGAGTGTCAGTCCTGTTGTACTTCAGTTGGCATTGTGACTTTTCTATTAAATTCGGATGCAATTTCTGTGTTTCATCGTCAATAAGAAAGTCCTAGGGGTTCAGTAAACCTGAAGTGAAGCATCGGAAACTAAAACCGGACTCACAGGAGAGGTTCAAATCATAGAAGTTTAGAGTGTCAGTCCACGTGTACTTAAGTCGGCATTGTGCCTTTTGTATTAAATTCGCATGCAATTTCTGTGTTTCATCGTCAATAGGAAGGTCCAAGGGATACAGTAAACCTGAATTGAAGCATCGGAAACTAAAACTGGACTCACAGGGGAGGTTCAAATCATAGAAATTTAGAGTGTCAGTCCACTTGTACTTAAGTCGGCATTGTGCATTTTGTATTACATTGGGGTTGCAAATTCTGTGTTTCATCGTCAATAAGAAGGTCCAAGGGATACAGTAAACCTGAAGTGAAACATCGGAATCGAAAACTAGACTCACAGGAAAGGTTCAAATCATAGAAATTTAGAGTGTCACTCCTGTTGTATTTAAGTCGGCATTGTGCCTTTTGTACTAAATTCAGTTGCAATTTCTGTATTTCATCGTCAATAAGAAGGTCCAAGGTTTACAGTAAACCTGAAGTGAAGCGTCGGAACCTAATACTGGACTCACAGGAGAGGTTCAAATCATAGAAAGTTAGAGTGTCAGTCCTCTTGTACTTAAGTTGTCATTGTGCCTTTTGTATTAAATTCGGATACAATTTCTTTGTTTCATCTTCAATAAAAAGGTCCAAGGTATACAGTAAATCTGAAGTGAAGCTTTGGAATCTAAAACTGGACTCACAGGAGGGGTTCAAATCATAGAAAATTAGAGTGTCAGTACTTTTGTACTTAAGTAGGCATTGTGCGTTTTGTATTAAATTCGGATGCAGTTTCTGTGTTTCATCGTCAATAAGAAGGTCCAAGGGACACAGTAAACCTGAAGTGAAGCATCGGAAACTAATACTGGACTCACAGGAGGGGTTCAAATCATAGAAAATTAGAGTGTCAGTACTTTTGTACTTAAGTAGGCATTGTGCGTTTTGTATTAAATTCGGATGCAGTTTCTGTGTTTCATCGTCAATAAGAAGGTCCAAGGGACACAGTAAACCTGAAGTGAAGCATCGGAAACTAATACTGGACTCACAGGAGAGGTTGAAATCATAGAAAATTAGAGTGTCAGTCCTCTTGTACTTAAGTTGGCATTGTGCCTTTTTAATAAAATTCGAATGCAATTTCTGTGTTTCATCGTCAATAAGAAGGTCCAAGGTATACAGTAAACCTGAAGTGAAGCTTTGGAATCTAAAACTGGACTCACAGGAGGGGTTCAAATCATAGTAAGTTAGAGTGTCAGTCCTGTTGTATTTAAGTCGGCATTGTGCCTTTTGTACTAAATCAGTTGCAATTTCTGTATTTCATCGTCAAAAAGATGGACCAAGGGATAGAGTAAACATGAAGTGAAGCATCGGAACCTAAAACTGGACTCACAGGAGAGGTTCAAATCATAGAAAGTTAGAGTGTCAGTCCTGTTGTACTTCAGTTGGCATTGTGACTTTTCTATTAAATTCGGATGCAATTACTGTGTTTCATCGTCAACAAGAAAGTCCTAGGGATTCAGTAAACCTGAAGTGAAGCATCGGAAACTAATACCGGACTCACAGGAGAGGTTCAAATCATACAAGTTTAGAGTGTCAGTCCTCGTGTACTTAAGTCGGCATTGTGCCTTTTGTATTAAATTCGCATGCAATTTCTGTGTTTCATCGTCATTAGGAAGGTCCAAGGGATACAGTAAACCTGAAGTGAAGCATCGGAAACTAAAACTGGACTAACAGGGGAGGTTCAAATCATAGAAATTTAGAGTGTCAGTCCACTTGTACTTAAGTCGGCATTGTGCATTTTGTATTACATTGGGGTTGCAAATTCTGTGTTTCATCGTCAATAAGAAGGTCCAAGGGATACAGTAAACCAGAAGTGAAACATCGGAATCGAAAACTAGACTTACAGGAGAGGTTCAAATCATAGAAATTTAGAGTGTCACTCCTGTTGTATTTAAGTCGGCATTGTGCCTTTTGTACTAAATTCAGTTGCAATTTCTGTATTTCATCGTCAATAAGAAGGTCCAAGGTTTACAGTAAACCTGAAGTGAAGCATGGGAACCTAATACTGGACTCACAGGAGAGGTTCAAATCATAGAAAGTTAGAGTGTCAGTCCTCTTGTACTTAACTTGTCATTGTGCCTTTTGTATTAAAATTCGGATACAATTTCTGTGTTTCATCGTCAATAAGAAGGTCCAAGGGACACAGTAAACCTGAAGTGAAGCATCGGAAACTAAAACTGGACTCACAGGGGAGGTTCAAATCATAGAAATTTAGAGTGTCATTCCACTTGTTCTTAAGCTGGCATTGTGCCTTTTGTATTAAATTCGGATGCATTTCTGTGTTTCATCGTCAATAAGAAGGTCCAAGGGATACAGTAAACCTGAAGTGAAGCATCGGAAACTAAAACTGGACTCATAGGAGAGGTTCAAATCATAGAAAGTTCGAGTGTCAGTCCTCTAGTACTTATGTCGGCATTGTGCCTTTTGTATTGAATTCGGATGCAATATCTGTGTTTCATCGTCAATAAGAAGGTCAAAGGGATACAGTAAACCTGAAGTGAAGCATCGGAAACTAAAACTGGACTCACCGGAGAGGTTCAAATCATAGTAACTTAGAGTGTCAGTCCTCTTGTACTTAAGTTGGAATTGTGCCTTTTAATAAAATTCGAATGCAATTTCTGTGTTTCATCGTCAATAAGAAGGTCCAAGGTATACAGTAAACCTGAAGTGAAGCTTTGGATACTAAAACTGGACTCACAGGAGGGGTTCAAATCATAGAAAGTTAGAGTGTCAGTCCTGTTGTATTTAAGTCGGCATTGTGCCTTTTGTACTAAATCAGTTGCAATTTCTGTATTTCATCGTCAATAAGATGGTCCAAGGGATACAGTAAACATGAAGTGAAGCACCGGAACCTAAAACTGGACTCACAGGAGAGGTTCAAATCATAGAAAGTTAGAGTCTCAGTCCTCTTCTACTTAAGTTGGCATTTTGCCTCTTGTATTAAGTTCGGATGCAATTTCAGTGTTTCATCGTCAATAAGAAGGTCCAAGGTATACAGTAAACCTGAAGTGAAGCTTTGGAATCTAAAACTGGCCTCATAGGAGGGGTTCAAATCATAGAAAGTTAGTGTGTCAGTCCTGTTGTATTCAAGTCGGCATTGTGCCTTTTGTACTAAATCAGTTGCAATTTCTGTATTTCATCGTCAATAAGAAGGTCCAAGGGATACAGTAAACATGAAGTGAAGCATTGGAACCTAAAACTGGACTCACAGGGGAGGTTCAAATCATAGAAAGTTAGAGTGTCAGTCCTGTTGTACTTCAGTTGGCATTGTGACTTTTCTATTAAATTCGGATGCAATTTCTGTGTTTCATCGTCAATAAGAAAGTCCTAGGGGTTCAGTAAACCTGAAGTGAAGCATCGGAAACTAAAACCGGACTCACAGGAGAGGTTCAAATCATAGAAGTTTAGAGTGTCAGTCCACGTGTACTTAAGTCGGCATTGTGCCTTTTGTATTAAATTCGCATGCAATTTCTGTGTTTCATCGTCAATAGGAAGGTCCAAGGGATACAGTAAACCTGAATTGAAGCATCGGAAACTAAAACTGGACTCACAGGGGAGGTTCAAATCATAGAAATTTAGAGTGTCAGTCCACTTGTACTTAAGTCGGCATTGTGCATTTTGTATTACATTGGGGTTGCAAATTCTGTGTTTCATCGTCAATAAGAAGGTCCAAGGGATACAGTAAACCTGAAGTGAAACATCGGAATCGAAAACTAGACTCACAGGAAAGGTTCAAATCATAGAAATTTAGAGTGTCACTCCTGTTGTATTTAAGTCGGCATTGTGCCTTTTGTACTAAATTCAGTTGCAATTTCTGTATTTCATCGTCAATAAGAAGGTCCAAGGTTTACAGTAAACCTGAAGTGAAGCATCGGAACCTAATACTGGACTCACAGGAGAGGTTAAAATCATAGAAAGTTAGTGTGTCAGTCCTCTTGTACTTAAGTTGTCATTGTGCCTTTTGTATTAAATTCGGATACAATTTCTTTGTTTCATCTTCAATAAAAAGGTCCAAGGTATACAGTAAATCTGAAGTGAAGCTTTGGAATCTAAAACTGGACTCACAGGAGGGGTTCAAATCATAGAAAATTAGAGTGTCAGTACTTTTGTACTTAAGTAGGCATTGTGCGTTTTGTATTAAATTCGGATGCAGTTTCTGTGTTTCATCGTCAATAAGAAGGTCCAAGGGACACAGTAAACCTGAAGTGAAGCATCGGAAACTAATACTGGACTCACAGGAGGGGTTCAAATCATAGAAAATTAGAGTGTCAGTACTTTTGTACTTAAGTAGGCATTGTGCGTTTTGTATTAAATTCGGATGCAGTTTCTGTGTTTCATCGTCAATAAGAAGGTCCAAGGGACACAGTAAACCTGAAGTGAAGCATCGGAAACTAATACTGGACTCACAGGAGAGGTTGAAAACATAGAAAATTAGAGTGTCAGTCCTCTTGTACTTAAGTTGGCATTGTGCCTTTTTAATAAAATTCGAATGCAATTTCTGTGTTTCATCGTCAATAAGAAGGTCCAAGGTATACAGTAAACCTGAAGTGAAGCTTTGGAATCTAAAACTGGACTCACAGGAGGGGTTCAAATCATAGTAAGTTAGAGTGTCAGTCCTGTTGTATTTAAGTCGGCATTGTGCCTTTTGTACTAAATCAGTTGCAATTTCTGTATTTCATCGTCAAAAAGATGGACCAAGGGATAGAGTAAACATGAAGTGAAGCATCGGAACCTAAAACTGGACTCACAGGAGAGGTTCAAATCATAGAAAGTTAGAGTGTCAGTCCTGTTGTACTTCAGTTGGCATTGTGACTTTTCTATTAAATTCGGATGCAATTACTGTGTTTCATCGTCAATAAGAAAGTCCTAGGGATTCAGTAAACCTGAAGTGAAGCATCGGAAACTAATACCGGACTCACAGGAGAGGTTCAAATCATAGAAGTTTAGAGTGTCAGTCCTCGTGTACTTAAGTCGGCATTGTGCCTTTTGTATTAAATTCGCATGCAATTTCTGTGTTTCATCGTCATTAGGAAGGTCCAAGGGATACAGTAAACCTGAAGTGAAGCATCGGAAACTAAAACTGGACTCACAGGGGAGGTTCAAATCATAGAAATTTAGAGTGTCAGTCCACTTGTACTTAAGTCGGCATTGTGCATTTTGTATTACATTGGGGTTGCAAATTCTGTGTTTCATCGTCAATAAGAAGGTCCAAGGTATACAGTAAACCAGAAGTGAAACATCGGAATCGAAAACTAGACTTACAGGAGAGGTTCAAATCATAGAAATTTAGAGTGTCACTCCTGTTGTATTTAAGTCGGCATTGTGCCTTTTGTACTAAATTCAGTTGCAATTTCTGTATTTCATCGTCAATAAGAAGGTCCAAGGTTTACAGTAAACCTGAAGTGAAGCATGGGAACCTAATACTGGACTCACAGGAGAGGTTCAAATCATAGAAAGTTAGAGTGTCAGTCCTCTTGTACTTAACTTGTCATTGTGCCTTTTGTATTAAAATTCGGATACAATTTCTGTGTTTCATCGTCAATAAGAAGGTCCAAGGGACACAGTAAACCTGAAGTGAAGCATCGGAAACTAAAACTGGACTCACAGGGGAGGTTCAAATCATAGAAATTTAGAGTGTCATTCCACTTGTTCTTAAGCTGGCATTGTGCCTTTTGTATTAAATTCGGATGCATTTCTGTGTTTCATCGTCAATAAGAAGGTCCAAGGGATACAGTAAACCTGAAGTGAAGCATCGGAAACTAAAACTGGACTCATAGGAGAGGTTCAAATCATAGAAAGTTCGAGTGTCAGTCCTCTAGTACTTATGTCGGCATTGTGCCTTTTGTATTGAATTCGGATGCAATATCTGTGTTTCATCGTCAATAAGAAGGTCAAAGGGATACAGTAAACCTGAAGTGAAGCATCGGAAACTAAAACTGGACTCACCGGAGAGGTTCAAATCATAGTAACTTAGAGTGTCAGTCCTCTTGTACTTAAGTTGGAATTGTGCCTTTTAATAAAATTCGAATGCAATTTCTGTGTTTCATCGTCAATAAGAAGGTCCAAGGTATACAGTAAACCTGAAGTGAAGCTTTGGATACTAAAACTGGACTCACAGGAGGGGTTCAAATCATAGAAAGTTAGAGTGTCAGTCCTGTTGTATTTAAGTCGGCATTGAGCCTTTTGTACTAAATCAGTTGCAATTTCTGTATTTCATCGTCAATAAGATGGTCCAAGGGATACAGTAAACATGAAGTGAAGCACCGGAACCTAAAACTGGACTCACAGGAGAGGTTCAAATCATAGAAAGTTAGAGTGTCAGTCCTCTTGTACTTAAGTTGGCATTGTGCCTTTTCTATTAAATTCGGATGCAATTTCTGTATTTCATCGTCAATAAGAAGATCCAAGGTATACAGTAAACCTGAAGTAAAGTATCGTAATCTAAAACTGGACACACAGGAGGGGTTCAAATCATAGAAAGTCAGAGTGTCAGTCCTCTTGTACTTAAGTCGGCCTTGTGCCTTTTGTATCAAATTCGGATGCAATTGCTGTGTTTCATCGTCAATAAGAAGGTCCAAGGGATACAGAAAACCTGAGTTGAAGCATCGGAAACTAAAACTGGACTCACCGGAGAGGTTGAATTCATAGAAAGTTAGAGTGTCAGTCCTCTTGTACTTATGTCGGCATTGTGCCTATTGTATTAAATTAGGATGCTATTTCTTTGTTTCATCGTCAATAAGAAGGTCCGAGGGATACAGTAAACTAGAAGTGAAAGCATCGGAATCTAAAACAGGACTGACAGGAGGGGTTCAAATCATAGAAAGTCAGAGTGTCAGTCCTCTTGTACTTAAGTCGGCCTTGTGCCTTTTGTATTAAATTCGGATGCAATTTCTGTGTTTCATTGTCAATAAGAAGGTCCAAGTAATACAGTAAACCTGAAGTGAAGCATCGGAATCGAAAACTGGACTCACAGGAGAGGTTCAAATCATAGAAATTTATAGTGTCCGTCCTGTTGTATTTAAGTCGGCATTGTGCCTTTTGTACTAAATTCAGTTGCAATTTCTGTATTTCATCGTCAATAAGAAGGTCCAAGGGATACAGTAAACCTGAAGTGAAGCATCGGAACCTAATACTGGACTCACAGGCGAGGTTCAAATTATAGAAAGTTAGAGTGTCAGTCCTCTTGTACTTAAGTTGGCATTGTGCATTTTTAATAAAATTCGAATGCAATTTCTGTGTTTCATCGTCAATAAGAAGGTCCAAGGTATACAGTAAACCTGAAGTGAAGCTTTGGATACTAAAACTGGACTCACAGAAGGGGTTCAAATCATAGAAAGTTAGAGTGTCAGTCATGTTGTATTTAAGTCGGCATTGTGCCTTTTGTACTAAATCAGCTGCAATTTCTGTATTTCATCGTCAATAAGATGGTCCAAGGGATACAGTAAACATGACGTGAAGCATCGGAACCTAAAACTGGACTCACAGGAGTGGTTCAAATCATAGGAAGTTAGAGTGTCAGTCCTCTTGTACTTAAGTTGGCATTGTGGCTTTTCTATTAAATTCGGGTGCAATTTCAGTGTTTCATCGTCGATAAGAAGGTCCAAGGTCTACAGTAAACCTAAAGTGAAGCATCGTAATGTAAAACTCGACACACAGGAGGGGATCAAATCAAAGAAAGTCAGAGTGTCAGTACTTTTGTACTTAAGTAGGCATTGTGCGTTTTGTATTAAATTCGGATGCAGTTTCTGTGTTTCATCGTCAATAAGACGGTCCAAGGGACACAGTAAACCTGAAGTGAAGCATCGGAAACTAATACTGGACTCACAGGAGAGGTTCAAATCATAGAAAGTTAGAGTGTCAGTCCTCTTGTACTTACGTCGGCATTGTGCCTATTGTTTAAAATTAGGATTCAATGTCTTTGTTTCATCGTCAACAAGAAGGTCCGAGGGATACAGTAAACCTGAAGTGAAAGCATCGGAATCTAAAACTGGACTGACAGGAGAGGTTTAAATCATAAAAAGTTAGAGTGTCAGTCCTCTTGTACTTAAGTCGGCATTGTGCCTTTTCTATTAAAATCAGATGCAATTTCTGTGTTTCATCGTCAACAAGAAGGTCCAAGGTATACAGTAAACCTGAAGGGAAGCATCGGAAACTAAAACTGGAATCACAGGAGAGGTTGAAATCATAGAAAATTAGAGTGTCAGTCCTCTTGTACTTAAGTTGGCATTGTGCCTTTTTAATAAAATTAGAATGCAATTTCTGTGTTTCATCGTCAATAAGAAGGTCCAAGGTATACAGTAAACCTGAAGTGAAGCTTTGGAATCTAAAACTGGACTCACAGGAGGGGTTCAAATCATAGTAAGTTAGAGTGTCAGTCCTGTTGTATTTAAGTCGGCATTGTGCCTTTTGTACTAAATCAGTTGCAATTTCTGTATTTCATCGTCAAAAAGATGGTCCAAGGGATACAGTAAACATGAAGTGAAGCATCGGAACCTAAAACTGGACTCACAGGATAGGTTCAAATCATAGAAAGTTAGAGTGTCAGTCCTGTTGTACTTCAGTTGGCATTGTGACTTTTCTATTAAATTCGGATGCAATTTCTGTGTTTCATCGTCAATAAGAAAGTCCTAGGGGTTCAGTAAACCTGAAGTGAAGCATCGGAAACTAATACCGGACTCACAGGAGAGGTTCGAATCATAGATGTTTAGAGTGTCAGTCCTCGTGTACTTAAGTTGGCATTGTGCATTTTGTATTACATTTGGGTTGCAAATTCTGTGTTTCATCGTCAATAAGAAGGTCCAAGGGATACAGTAAACCAGAAGTGAAACATCGGAATCGAAAACTAGACTCACAGGAGAGGTTCAAATCATAGAAATTTAGAGTGTCACTCCTGTTGTATTTAAGTCGGCATTGTGCCTTTTGTACTAAATTCAGTTGCAATTTCTGTATTTCATCGTCAATAAGAAGGTCCAAGGTTTACAGTAAACCTGAAGTGAAGCATGGGAACCTAATACTGGACTCACAGGAGAGCTTCAAATCATAGAAAGTTAGAGTGTCAGTCCTCTTGTACTTAAGTTGTCATTGTGCCTTTTGTATTAAAATTCGGATACAATTTCTGTGTTTCATCGTCAATAAGAAGGTCCAAGGTATACAGTAGACCTGAAGTGAAGCTTGGGAATCTAAAACTGGACTCACAGGAGGGGTTCAAATCATGGAAAGTCAGAGTGTCAGTCCTCTTGTACTTAAGTCGGCCTTGTGCCTTTTGTATCAAATTCGGATGCAAATTTTGAGTTTCATCGTCAATAAGAAGGTCCAAGGGATACAGTAAACCTGAATTGAAGCATCGGAAACTAAAACTGGACTCACAGGAGAGGTTGAAATAATAGAAAATTAGAGTGTCAATCCTCTTGTACTTAAGTAGGCATTGTGAGTTTTCTATTAAATTCGGATTCAATTTCTGTGTTTCATCGTCAATAAGAAGGTCCAAGGTATACAGTAAACCTGAAGTGAAGCATCGTAATCTAAAACTGGACACACAGGAGCGGTTCAAATCATGGAAAGTCAGAGTGTCAGTCCTCTTGTACTTAAGTCGGCCTTGTGAATTTTGTATCAAATTCGGATGCAAATTCTGAGTTTCATCGTCAATAAGAAGGTCCAAGGGATACAGTAAACCTGAATTGAAGCATCGGAAACTAAAACTGGACTCACCGGAGAGGTTGAATTCATAGAAAGTTAGAGTGTCAGTCCTCTTGTACTTATGTCGGCATTGTGCATATTGTATTAAATTCGAATGCAATTTCTTTGTTTCATCGTCAATAAGAAGGTCCGATGGATACAGTAAACCTGAAGTGAAGCATCGGAATCTAAAACTGGACTGACAGGAGAGTTTTAAATCATAGAAAGTTAGAGTGTCAGTCCTCTTGTACTTAATTCGGCATTGTGCCTTTCTTATTAAAATCGGATGCAATTTCTGTGTTTCATCGTCAACAAGAAGGTCCAAGGGATACAGTAAACCTGAAGGGAAGCATCGGTATCTAAAACTGGACTCACAGGAGGGGTTAAAATCATAGAAACTTAGAGTGTCAGTCCTCTTGTTCTTAAGTCGGCATTGTGCCTTTTGTATTAAATTCGGATGCATTTCTGTGTTTCATCGTCAATAAGAAGGTCCAAGGGATACAGTAAACCAGAAGTGAAGCATCGGAAACGAAAACTGGACTCACAGGAGAGGTTCAAATCATAGAAATTTAGAGTGTCAGTCCTGTTGCATTTAAGTCGGCATTGTGCCTTTTGTACTAAATTCAGTTGCAATTTCTGTATATCATCGTCAATAAGATGGTCCAAGGGATACAGTAAACCTGAAGTGAAGCATCGGAACCTAATACTGGACTCACAGGAGAGGTTCAAATCATAGAAAGTTAGAGTCTCAGTCCTCTTGTACTTAAGTTGGCATTTTGCCTCTTGTATTAAGTTCGGATGCAATTTCGTTGTGTTTCATCGTCAATAAGAAGGTCCAAGGTATACAGTAAACCTGAAGTGAAGCTTTGGAATCTAAAACTGGACTCATAGGAGGGGTTCAAATCATAGAAAGTTAGTGTGTCAGTCCTGTTGTATTCAAGTCGGCATTGTGCCTTTTGTACTAAATCAGTTGCAATTTCTGTATTTCATCGTCAATAAGAAGGTCCAAGGGATACAGTAAACATGAAGTGAAGCATTGGAACCTAAAACTGGACTCACAGGGGAGGTTCAAATCATAGAAAGTTAGAGTGTCAGTCCTGTTGTACTTCAGTTGGCATTGTGACTTTTCTATTAAATTCGGATGCAATTTCTGTGTTTCATCGTCAATAAGAAAGTCCTAGGGGTTCAGTAAACCTGAAGTGAAGCATCGGAAACTAAAACCGGACTCACAGGAGAGGTTCAAATCATAGAAGTTTAGAGTGTCAGTCCACGTGTACTTAAGTCGGCATTGTGCCTTTTGTATTAAATTCGCATGCAATTTCTGTGTTTCATCGTCATTAGGAAGGTCCAAGGGATACAGTAAACCTGAATTGAAGCATCGGAAACTAAAACTGGACTCACAGGGGAGGTTCAAATCATAGAAATTTAGAGTGTCAGTCCACTTGTACTTAAGTCGGCATTGTGCATTTTGTATTACATTGGGGTTGCAAATTCTGTGTTTCATCGTCAATAAGAAGGTCCAAGGGATACAGTAAACCTGAAGTGAAACATCGGAATCGAAAACTAGACTCACAGGAAAGGTTCAAATCATAGAAATTTAGAGTGTCACTCCTGTTGTATTTAAGTCGGCATTGTGCCTTTTGTACTAAATTCAGTTGCAATTTCTGTATTTCATCGTCAATAAGAAGGTCCAAGGTTTACAGTAAACCTGAAGTGAAGCATCGGAACCTAATACTGGACTCACAGGAGAGGTTCAAATCATAGAAAGTTAGAGTGTCAGTCCTCTTGTACTTAAGTTGTCATTGTGCCTTTTGTATTAAATTCGGATACAATTTCTTTGTTTCATCTTCAATAAGAAGGTCCAAGGTATACAGTAAACCTGAAGTGAAGCTTTGGAATCTAAAACTGGACTCACAGGAGGGGTTCAAATCATAGAAAATTAGAGTGTCAGTACTTTTGTACTTAAGTAGGCATTGTGCGTTTTGTATTAAATTCGGATGCAGTTTCTGTGTTTCATCGTCAATAAGAAGGTCCAAGGGACACAGTAAACCTGAAGTGAAGCATCGGAAACTAATACTGGACTCACAGGAGGGGTTCAAATCATAGAAAATTAGAGTGTCAGTACTTTTGTACTTAAGTAGGCATTGTGCGTTTTGTATTAAATTCGGATGCAGTTTCTGTGTTTCATCGTCAGTAAGAAGGTCCAAGGGACACAGTAAACCTGAAGTGAAGCATCGGAAACTAATACTGGACTCACAGGAGAGGTTGAAATCATAGAAAATTAGAGTGTCAGTCCTCTTGTACTTAAGTTGGCATTGTGCCTTTTTAATAAAATTCGAATGCAATTTCTGTGTTTCATCGTCAATAAGAAGGTCCAAGGTATACAGTAAACCTGAAGTGAAGCTTTGGAATCTAAAACTGGACTCACAGGAGGGGTTCAAATCATAGTAAGTTAGAGTGTCAGTCCTGTTGTATTTAAGTCGGCATTGTGCCTTTTGTACTAAATCAGTTGCAATTTCTGTATTTCATCGTCAAAAAGATGGACCAAGGGATAGAGTAAACATGAAGTGAAGCATCGGAACCTAAAACTGGACTCACAGGAGAGGTTAAAATCATAGAAAGTTAGAGTGTCAGTCCTGTTGTACTTCAGTTGGCATTGTGACTTTTCTATTAAATTCGGATGCAATTACTGTGTTTCATCGTCAATAAGAGAGTCCTAGGGATTCAGTAAACCTGAAGTGAAGCATCGGAAACTAATACCGGACTCACAGGAGAGGTTCAAATCATAGAAGTTTAGAGTGTCAGTCCTCGTGTACTTAAGTCGGCATTGTGCCTTTTGTATTAAATTCGCATGCAATTTCTGTGTTTCATCGTCATTAGGAAGGTCCAAGGGATACAGTAAACCTGAAGTGAAGCATCGGAAACTAAAACTGGACTCACAGGGGAGGTTCAAATCATAGAAATTTAGAGTGTCAGTCCACTTGTACTTAAGTCGGCATTGTGCATTTTGTATTACATTGGGGTTGCAAATTCTGTGTTTCATCGTCAATAAGAAGGTCCAAGGGATACAGTAAACCAGAAGTGAAACATCGGAATCGAAAACTAGACTTACAGGAGAGGTTCAAATCATAGAAATTTAGAGTGTCACTCCTGTTGTATTTAAGTCGGCATTGTGCCTTTTGTACTAAATTCAGTTGCAATTTCTGTATTTCATCGTCAATAAGAAGGTCCAAGGTTTACAGTAAACCTGAAGTGAAGCATGGGAACCTAATACTGGACTCACAGGAGAGGTTCAAATCATAGAAAGTTAGAGTGTCAGTCCTCTTGTACTTAACTTGTCATTGTGCCTTTTGTATTAAAATTCGGATACAATTTCTGTGTTTCATCGTCAATAAGAAGGTCCAAGGGACACAGTAAACCTGAAGTGAAGCATCGGAAACTAATACTGGACTCACAGGAGAGGTTCAAATCATAGAAAGTTAGAGTGTCAGTCCTCTAGTACTTAAGTCGGCATTGTGCCTTTTGCATTAAATTCGGATGCAATTTCTGTGTTTCATCGTCAATACGAAGGTCCAAGGGATACAGTAAAACTGAAATGAAGCATCGGAAACTAAAACTGGACTCACAGGAGAGGTTGAAATAATAGATAATTAGAGTGTCAGTCCTCTTGTACTTAAGTAGGCATTGTGCCTTTTTAATAAAATTCGAATGCAATTTCTGTGTTTCATCGTCAATAAGAAGGTCCAAAGTATACAGTAAACCTGAAGTGAAGCTTTGGAATCTAAAACTGGACTCACAGGAGGGGTCCAAATCATAGTAAGTTAGAGTGTCAGTCCTGTTGTATTTAAGTCGGCATTGTGCCTTTTGTACTAAATCAGTTGCAATTTCTGTATTTCATCGTCAAAAAGATGGTAAAAGGGATACAGTAAACATGAAGTGAAGCATCGGAACCTAAAACTGGACTCACAGAAGTGGTTCAAATCATAGAAAGTTAGAGTGTCAGTCCTCTTGTACTTAAGTAGGCATTGTGCCTTTTCTATTAAATTCGGATTCAATTTCTGTCTTTCATCGTCAATAAGAAGGTCCAAGGTATACAGTAAACCTGAAGTGAAGCATCGTAATCTAAAACTGGACACATAGGAGCGGTTCAAATCATGGAAAGTCAGAGTGTCAGTCCTCTTGTACTTAAGTCGGCCTTGTGCCTTTTGTATCAAATTCGGATGCAAATTCTGAGTTTCATCGTCAATAAGAAGGTCCAAGGGATACAGTAAACCTGAATTGAAGCATCGGAAACTAAAACTGGAGTCACCGGAGAGGTTGAATTCATAGAAAGTTAGAGTGTCAGTCCTCTTGTACTTATGTCGGCATTGTGCATATTGTATTAAATTCGAATGCAATTTCTTTGTTTCATCGTCAATAAGAAGGTCCGATGGATACAGTAAACCTGAAGTGAAGCATCGGAACCTAAAACTGGACTGACAGGAGAGTTTTAAATCATAGAATGTTAGAGTGTCAGTCCTCTTGTACTTAATTCGGCATTGTGCCTTTCCTATTAAAATCGGATGCAATTTCTGTGTTTCATCGTCAACAAGAAGGTCCAAGGGATACAGTAAACCTGAAGGGAAGCATCGGTATCTAAAACTGGACTCACAGGAGGGGTTAAAATCATAGAAAGTTAGAGAGTCAGTCCTCTTGTTCTTAAGTCGGCATTGTGCCTTTTGTATTAAATTCGGATGCATTTCTGTGTTTCATCGTCAATAAGAAGGTCCAAGGGATACAGTAAACCTGAAGTGAAGCATCGGAAATCAAAACTGTACTCACAGGAGAGGTTCATATCATAGAAGTTTAGAGTGTCAGTCCTCTTGTACTTAAGTCGGCATTGTGCCTTTTGTATTAAATTTGCATGCAATTTCTGTGTTTCATCGTCAATAGGAAGGTCAACGGGATACAGTAAACCCGAAGTGAAGCATCGGAAACGAAAACTGGACTCAAGGGGAGGTTCAAATCATAGAAATTTAGAGTGTCAGTCCACTTGTACTTAAGTCGGCATTGTGCCTTTTGTATTCAATTCGGATGCAATTTCTGTGTTTCATCGTCAATAAGAAGGTCCAAGGGGTACAGTAAACCTGATGTGAAGCATCGGAATCGAAAACTGGACTCACAGGAGAGGTTCAAATCATAGAAATTTAGAGTGTCAGTACTGTTGTATTTAAGTCGGCATTGTGCCTTTTGTACTAAATCAGTTGCAATTTCTGTATTTCGCCGTCAAAAAGATGGTCCAAGGGATACAGTAAACATGAAGTGAAGCATCGGAACCTAAAACTGGACTCACAGGAGTGGTTCAAATCATAGAAAGTTAGAGTGTCAGTCCTCTTGTACTTAAGTAGGCATTGTGCCTTTTCTATTAAATTCGGATTCAATTTCTGTGTTTCATCGTCAATAAGAAGGTCCAAGGTATACAGTAAACCTGAAGTGAAGCATCGTAATCTAAAACTGGACACACAGGAGCGGTTCAAATCATGGAAAGTCAGAGTGTCAGTCCTCTTGTACTTAAGTCGGCCTTGTGCCTTTTGTATCAAATTCGGATGCAAATTCTGAGTTTCATCGTCAATAAGAAGGTCCAAGGGATACAGTAAACCTGAATTGAAGCATCGGAAACTAAAACTGGACTCACCGGAGAGGTTGAATTCATAGAAAGTTTGAGTGTCAGTCCTCTTGTACTTATGTCGGCATTGTGCATATTGTATTAAATTCGAATGCAATTTCTTTGTTTCATCGTCAATAAGAAGGTCCGATTGATACAGTAAACCTGAAGTGTAGCATCGGAATCTAAAACTGGACTGACAGGAGAGTTTTAAATCATAGAAAGTTAGAGTGTCAGTCCTCTTGTACTTAATTCGGCATTGTGCCTTTCCTGTTAAAATCGGATGCCATTTCTGTGTTTCATCGTCAACAAGAAGGTCCAAGGGATACAGTAAACCTGAAGGGAAGCATCGGTATCTAAAACTGGACTCACAGGAGGGGTTAAAATCATAGAAAGTTAGAGTGTCAGTCCTCTTGTTCTTAAGTCGGCATTGTGCCTTTTGTATTAAATTCGGATGCATTTCTGTGTTTCATCGTCAATAAGAAGGTCCAAGGGATACAGTAAACCTGAAGTGAAGCATCGGAAATCAAAACTGTACTCACAGGAGAGGTTCATATCATAGAAGTTTAGAGTGTCAGTCCTCTTGTACTTAAGTCGGCATTGTGCCTTTTGTATTAAATTCGCATGCAATTTCTGTGTTTCATCGTCAATAGGAAGGTCAACGGGATACAGTAAACCTGAAGTGAAGCATCGGAAACGAAAACTGGACTCAAAGGGAGGTTCAAATCATAGAAATTTAGAGTGTCAGTCCACTTGTACTTAAGTCGGCATTGTGCCTTTTGTATTCAATTCGGATGCAATTTCTGTGTTTCATCGTCAATAAGAAGGTCCAAGGGATACAGTAAACCTGATGTGAAGCATCGGAATCGAAAACTGGACTCACAGGAGGAGTTCAAATCATAGAAAATTAGAGTGTCCGTCCTGTTGTATTCAAGTCGGCATTGTGCCTTTTGTACTAAATACAGTTGCAATTTCTGTATATCAATGTCAATAAGAAGGTCCAAGGGATACAGTAAACCTGAAGTGAAGCATCGGAACCTAATACTGGACTCACACGAGAGGTTCAAATCATAGAAAGTTAGAGTGTCAGTCCTCTTGTACTTAAGTTGCCATTGTGCATTTTGTATTAGGTTCGGATGCAATTTCTGTGTTTCATCGTCAAAAAGAAGGTCCAAGGTATACAGTAAACCTGAAGTGAAGCTTTGGAATCTAAAACTGGACTCACAGGAGGAGTTCAAATCATAGAAAGTTAGAGTGTCCGTCCTGTTGTATTCAAGTCGGCATTGTGCCTTTTGTACTAAATCAGTTGCAATTTCTGTATTTCATCGTCAATAAGAAGGTCCAAGGCATACAGTAAACATGAAGTGAAGCATCGGAACCTAAAACTGGACTCACAGGAGAGGTTCAAATCATAGAAAGTTAGAGTGTCCATCCTCTTGTACTTAAGTTGGCATTGTGACTTTTCTATTAAATTCGGATGCAATTTCTGTGTTTCATCGTCAATAAGAAGGTCCAAGGTATACAGTAACCTGAAGTGAAGCATCGTAATTTAAAACCTGACACACAGGCGGGGTTCAAATCATAGAAAGTCAGAGTGTCAGTCCTCTTGTACTTAAGTCGGCATTGTGCCTATTCTATTAAATTCGGATGCAATTTCTGTTTTTCATCGTCAATAAGAAGGGCCAAGGGATACGGTAAACCTGAAGTGAAGCATCGGAAACTAAAACTGGACTCATAGGAGAGGTTCAAATCATAGAAAGTTAGAGTATCAGTCCTCTAGTACTTAAGTCGGCATTGTGCCTTTTGTATTAAATTCGTATGCAATTTCTGTGTTTCATCGTCAATAAGAGGGTCCAAGTAATACAGTAAACCTGAAGTGAAGCATCGGAAACTAAAACTAAACTCACCGGAGAGGTTCAAATCATAGAAAGTTAGAGTGACAGTCCTCTTGTACTTAAGTCGGCATTGTGGCTAATGTATTAAATTCGGATGCAATTTCTTTGTTTCATCGTCAATAGGAAGGTCCGAGGGATACAGTAAACCTGAAGTGAAGCATCGGAATCTAAAACTGGACTGACAGGAGAGGTTTAAATCATAGAAAGTTAGAGTGTCACTCCTCTTGCACTTATGTCGGCATTGTGCCTTTTCTATTAAAATCGGATGCAATTTCTGTGTTTCATCGTTAACAAGAAGGTCCAAGGTATACAGTAAACCTGAAGGGAAGCATCGGAATCTAAAACTGGACTCACAGGAGGGGTTAAAATCATAGAAAGTTAGAGTGTCAGTCCTCTTGTACTTAAGTCGGCCTTGTGCCTTTTGTATCAAATTCGGATGCAATTTCTGAGTTTCATCGTCAATAAGAAGGTCCAAGGGATGCAGTAAACCTGAATTGAAGCATTGGAAACTAAAACTGGATTAACCGGAGAGGTTGAATTCATAGAAAGTTAGAGTGTCAGTCCTCTTGTTCTTATGTCGGCATTGTGCATATTGTATTAAATTCGAACGCAATTTCTTTGTTTCATCGTCAATAAGAAGGTCCGAGGGATACAGTAAACCTGAAGTAAAGCATCGGAATCTAAAACTGGACTGACAGGAGAGTTTTAAATCATAGAAAGTTAGAGTGTCAGTCCTCTTGTACTTAAGTCGGCATTGTGCCTTTCCTACTAAAATCGGATGCAATTTCTGTGTTTCATCGTCAACAAGAAGGTCCAAGGTATACAGTAAACCTGAAGGGAAGCATCGGAATCTAAAACTGGACTCACAGGAGGGGTTAAAATCATAGAAAGTTAGAGTGTCAGTCGTCTTGTTCTTAAGTCGGCATTGTGCCTTTTGTATTAAATTCGGATGCATTTCTGTGTTTCATCGTCAATAAGAAGGTCCAAGGGATACAGTAAGCCTAAAGTGAAGCATCGGAAACCAAAACTGTACTCACAGGAGAGGTTCATATCATAGAAGTTTAGAGTGTCAGTCCTCTTGTACTTAAGTCGGCATTGTGCCTTTTGTATTAAATTCGCATGCAATTTCTGTTTTTCATCGTCAATAGGAAGGTCCAAGGGATACAGTAAATCTGAAGTGAAGCATCGGAAACCAAAACTGGACCCACAGGGGGGGTTCAAATCATAGAAATTTAGAGTGTCAGTCCACTTGTACTTAAGTCGGCATTGTGCCTTTTGTATTCAATTCTAATGCAATTTCTGTGTTTCATCGTCAATAAGAAGGTCCAAGGGATACAGTAAACCTGAAGTGAAGCATCGGAATCGAAAACTGGACTCACAGGAGAGGTTCAAATCATAGAAATTTAGAGTGTCAGTCCCGTTGTATTTAAGTCGGCATTGTGCCTTTTGTACTAAATACAGTTGCAATTTCTGTATTTCATCGTCAATAAGAAAGTCCAAGGGATACAGTAAACCTGAAGTGAAGCATCGGAACCTAATACTGGACTCACAGGAGAGGTTCAAATCATAGAAAGTTAGAGTGTCAGTCCTCTTGTACTTAAGTTGGCATTGTGCCTTTTGTATTAAGTTCGGATGCAATTTCTGTGTTTCATCGTCAATAAGAAGGTCCAAGGTATACAGTAAACCTGAAGTGAAGCTTTGGAATCTAAAACAGGACTCACAGGAGGAGTTTAATTCATAGAAATTTAGAGTGTCAGTCCTGTTGTATTCAAGTCGGCATTGTGCCTTTTGTACTAAATTAGTTGCAATTTCTGTATTTCATCGTCAATAAGAAGGTCCAAGGGATACAGTAAACATGAAGTGAAGCATCGGAACCTAAAACTGGACTCACAGGAGAGGTTCAAATCATAGAAAGTTAGAGTGTCCATCCTCTTGTACTTACGTTGGCATTGTGACTTTTCTATTAAATTCGGATGCAATTTCTGTGTTTCATCGTCAATAAGAAGGTCCAAGGTATACAGTAACCTGAAGTGAAGCATCGTAATTTAAACTGGACACACAGGAGGGGTTCAAATCATCGAAAGTCAGAGTGTCAGTCCTCTTGTACTTAAGTCGGCATTGTGCTTTTTCTATTAAATTCGGATGCAATTTCTGTGTTTCATCGTCAATAAGAAGGTCCAAGTGATACAGTAAACCTGAAGTGAAGCATCGGAAACTAAAACTGGACTCATAGGAGAGGTTCAAATCATAGAAAGTTAGAGTGTCAGTCCTCTAGTGCTTAAGTCGGCATTGTGCCTTTTGTATTAAATTCGGATGCGATATCTGTGTTTCATCGTCAGTAAGAAGGTCAGAGGTATACAGTAAACCTGAAGTGAAGCATCCGAATCTAAACTGGACTCACAGGAGGGGTTCAAATCATCGAAAGTTAGAGTGTCAGACCTCTTGTACATAAGTCGGCATCGTACTTTTTGTATCAAATTCGGATCCAGCTTCTGTGTTTCATCGTCAATAAGAAGGTCCAAGGGATACAGTAAACCTGAAGTGAAGCATCAGAAACTAAAACTGGACCCACCGGAGAGGTTGAATTCATAGAAAGTTAGAGTGTTAGTCCTCTTGTACTTATTTCGGCATTGTGCCTAATGTATTAAATTCGGATGCAATATCTTTGTTTCATCGTCAATTAGAAGGTCCGAGGTATACAGTAAACCTGAAGTGAAGCATCGGAATCTAAAACTGGACTGACAGGAGAGGTTTAAATCATAGAAAGTTACAGTGTCACTCCTCTTGTACTTATGTCGGCATTGTGCCTTTTCTATTAAAATCGGATGCAATTTCTGTGTTTCATCGTCAACAAGAAGGTCCAAGGTATACAGTAAACCTGAGGGGAAGCATCGGAATCTAAAACTGGACTCACAGGAGGTGTTAAAATCATAGAAAGTTAGAGTGTCAGTCCTATTGTTCTTAAGTCGGCATCGTGCCTTTTGTATTAAATTCGGATGCATTTATGTGTTTCATCGTCAATAAGAAGGTCCAAGGGATACAGAAAACCTGAAGTGAAACATCTGAAACTAAAACTGGACTCACAGGAGAGGTTCAAATCATAGAAAGTTAGAGTGTCAGTCCTCTAGTATTTAAGTCAGCATTGTGCCTTTTGTATTAAATTCGGATTCAATTTCTGTGTTTTATCGTCAATAAGAAAGTCCTAGGGATACAGTAAACCTGAAGCGAAGCATCGGAAACTAAAGCTGGACTCACAGGAGAGGTTCAAATCACAGAAGTTTAGAGTGTCAGTCCTCTTGTACTTAAGTCGGCATTGTGCCTTTTGTATTAAATTCGCATGCAATTTCTGTGTTTCATCGTCAATAGGAAGGTCCAAGGGATACAGTAAATCTGAAGTGAAGCATCGGAAACTAAAACTGGACTCACAGGGGAGGTTCAAATCATAGAAATTTAGAGTGTCAGTCCACTTGTACTTAAGTCGGCATTGTGCCTTTTGTATTACATTCGGGTTGCAATTTCTGTGTTTCATCGTTAATAAGAAGGTCCAAGGGATATAGTAAACCTGAAGTGAAACATCGGAATCGAAAACTAGACTCACAGGAGAGGTTCAAATCATAGAAATTTAGTGTGTCAGTCCTGTTGTATTTAAGTCGGCATTGTGCCTTTTGTACTAAATTCAGTTGCAATTTCTGTATTTCATCGTCAATAAGAAGGTCCAAGAGATACAGTAAACCTGAGGTGAAGCATCGGAACCTAATACTGGACTCACAGGAGAGGTTCAAATCATAGAAAGTTAGAGTGTCAGTCCTCTTGTACTTAAGTTGTCATTGTGCCTTTTGTATTGAATTCGGATACAATTTCTGTGTTTCATCGTCAATAAGAAGGTCCAAGGTATACAGTAAACCTGAAGTGAAGCTTTGGAATCTAAAACTGGATTCACAGGAGAGGTTCGAATCATAGAAAGTTAGAGTGTCAGTCCTCTGGTACTTAAGTCGGCATTGTGCCTATTGTATTAAATTTTGATGCAATTTCTGTGTTTCATCGTCAATAAGAAAGTTCAAGGGATACAGTAAACCTGAAGTGAAGCATCGGAAACTAAAACTGGACTCACAGGAGAGGTTCAAAACATAGAAAATTAGAGTGTCAGTCCTCTTGTACTTAAGCCGGCATTGTGCCTTTTGTACTAAATTCGGTTGCTATTTCTGTTTTTCATCGTCAATAAGAGGGTCCATGGAAAACAGTAAACCTGAAGTGAAGCATCGGAATCTAAAACTGGATTCACAGGAGAGGTTCGAATCATAGAAAGTTAGAGTGTCGGGCCTCTTGTACTTAAGTCGTCATTGTGCTTTTTGTAATAAATTCAGATGCAATTTCTGTGTTTCATCGTCAATAAGAAGGTCCAAGGTATACAGTAAACCCTAAGTGAAGCATCGGAATCTAAAACTGGACTCACAGGAGAGGTTCAAATCATAGTAAGTTAGAGTGTCAGTCCTCTTGTACTTAAGTCGGCATTGTGCATTTTGTATTAAATTCGGAAGCAATTTCTGTGTTTCTTCGTCAATAAGATGTTCCAAGGGTTACAGTAAACCTGAAGTGAAGCATCGGCAACTAAAACTGGACTCACAGGACAGGTTCAAATCGTAGAAAGTTAGAGTGTCAGTCCTCTTGTACTTCACTTGGCATTGTTCATTTTTTATTAAATTCGGGTGCAATTTCTGTGTTTCATCGTCAGTAAGAGGGTCCGAGGTATACAGTAAACCTGAAGCGAAGCATCAGAATCTAAAACTGGACTCACAGGAGGGGTTAAAATCCTAGTAAGTTAGAGTGTCAGTCCACTTGTACATAAGTCGGCATTGTGCCTTTTGTATTTAATTCAGATGGAATTTCTTTGTTTCGTCGTCTATAAGGAGGTCCAAGGGATACAGTAAACCTGAAGTGAAGCATCGGATTCTAACACTGGACTCACAGGAGAGGTTCAAATCATAGAACGATAGAGTGTCAGGCCTCTTGTCCATAAGTCGGCATTGTGCTTTTGTATTTAATTCAGATGGAATTTCTGTGTTTCATCGACAATAAGAAGGTCCAAGGGATGCAGTAATCCTGAAGTGAAGCATCGGAATCAAAAACTGGACTCACAGGAGAGGTTCAAATCATAGAAAGTTAGAGTGTCAGTCCTGTTGTATTTAAGTCGGCATTGTGCCTTTTGTACTAAATTCAGTTGCAATTTCTGTATTTCATCGTCAATAAGAATGTCCAAGGGATACAGTAAACCTGAAGTGAAGCATCGGAACCTAAAACTGGACTCACAGGAGAGGTTCAAATCATAGAAAGTTAGAGTGTCAGTCCTCTTGTACTTAAGTTGGCATTGTGCCTTTTCTATTAAATTCGGATGCAATTTCTGTGTTTCATCGTCAATAAGAAGGTCCAAGGTATACAGTAAACCTGAAGTGAAGCATCGTAATCTAAAACTGGACTCACAGGAGGGGTTAAAATCATAGAAAGTTAGAGTGTCAGTCCTCTTCTACTTAAGTCGGCATTGTGCCTTTTGTATTAAATTCGGATGCAATTTCTGTGTTTCATCGTCAATAAGAAGGTCCAAGGGATACAGTAAACCTGAAGTGAAGCATCGGAAACAAAACTGGACTCACAGGAGAGGTTCACATCATAGAAAGTTAGAGTGTCAGTCCTCTAGTACTTAAGTCGGCATTGTGCCTTTTGTATTAAATTTGGATTCAATTTCTGTGTTTCATCGTCAATAAGAAGGTCCAAGGGATACAGTAACCCTGAAGTGAAGCATCGGAAACTAAAACTAGACTCACCGGAGAGGTTCAAATCATAGAAAATTAGAGTGTCAGTCCTCTTGTACTTAAGTCGGCATTGTGGGTTTTGTATCAAAATTTGGATGCAATTTCTGTGTTTCATCGTCAATGAGAAGGTCCAAGGCATACAGTAAACCTGAAGTGAAGCATCGGCATCTAAAACTGGACTCACAGGAGGGGTTCAAATCATAGAAAGTTAGAGTGTCAGTCTTCTTGTGCTTAAGTCGGCATTGTGCCTTTTGTTTAAATTTGGATGCAATTTCTGTGTTTCATCGTCAATAAGATGGTCCAAGGGATACAGTAAACCTGAAGTGAAGCATCGGAATCTAAAGCTGGACTCACAGGAGAGGTTCAAATCATAGAAAGTTAGAGTGTCAGTTCTCTGGTACTTAAATCGGCATTGTGCCTATTTTATTAAATTTTGATGCAATTTCTGTGTTTCATCGTCAATAAGAAAGTCCAAGGGATACAGTAAACCTGAAGTGAAGCATCGGAAACTAAAACTGGACTCACAGGAGAGGTTCAAAGCATAGAAATTTAGTGTGTCAGTCCTCTTGTACTTAAGCCAGCATTGTGCCTTTTGTACTAAATTCGGTTGCTATTTCTGTTTTTCATCGTCAACAAGAGGGTCCATGGAAAACAATAAACCTGAAGTGAAGCATCGGAATCTAAAACTGGACTCACAGGAGAGGTTCAAATCACAGAACGTTAGAGTGTCAGGCCTCTTGTCCATTAGTCGGCATTGTGCTTTTGTATTAAATTCAGATGGAATTTCTGTGTTTCAACGTCAATAAGAAGGTCTAAGGGTTGCAGTAAACCTGAAGTGAAGCATCGGAATCAAAAACTGGACTCACAGGAGAGGTTCAAATCATAGAAAGTTAGAGTGTCAGTCCTGTTGTATTTAAGTCGGCATTGTGCCTTTTGTACTAAATTCAGTTGCAATTTCTGTATTTCATCGTCAATAAGAATGTCCAAGGGATACAGTAAACCTGAAGTGAAGCATCGGAACCTAAAACTGGACTCACAGGAGAGGTTCAAACCATAGACAGTTAGAGTGTCAGTCCTCTTGTACTTAAGTTGGCATTGTGCCTTTTCTATTAAATTCGGATGCAATTTCTGTGTTTCATCGTCAATAAGAAGGTCCAAGGTATACAGTAAACCTGAAGTGAAGCATCGTAATCTAAAACCGGACTCACAGGAGGGGTTCAAATCATAGAAAGTTAGAGTGTCAGTCCTCTTGTACTTAAGTCGGCATTGTGCCTTTTGTATTAAATTCGGATGCAATTTCTGTGTTTCATCGTCAATAAAAAGGTCCAAGGGATACAGTAAACCTGAAGTGAAGCATCGGATACAAAACTGGACTCACAGGAGAGGTTCACATCATAGAAAGTTAGAGTGTCAGTCCTCTAGTACTTAAGTCGGCATTGTGCCTTTTGTATTAAATTCGGATGCAATTTCTGTGTTTCATCGTGAATAAGAAGGTCCAAGGGATACAGTAAACCTGAAGTGAAGCATCGGAAACTAAAACTGGACTCACCGGAGAGGTTCAAATCATAGAAAATTAGAGTGTCAGTCCTCTTGTACTTAAGTCGGCATTGTGCCTTTTGTATCAAAATCGGATGCAATTTCTGTGTTTCATCGTCAATGAGAAGGTCCAAGGCACACAGTAAACCTGAAGTGAAGCATCGGCATCTAAAACTGGACTCACAGGAGGGGTTAAAATCATAGAAAGTTAGAGTGTCAGTCTCCTTTTGCTTAAGTCGGCATTGTGCCTTTTGTTTAAATTTGGATGCAATTTCTGTGTTTCATCGTCAATAAGAAGGTCCAAGGGATACAGTAAACCTGAAGTGAAGCATCGGAATCTAAAACTGCACTCACAGGAGAGGTTCAAATCATAGAAAGTTAGAGTGTCAGTTCTCTGGTACTTAAGTCGGCATTGTGCCTATTGTATTAAATTTTGATGCAATTTCTGTGTTTCATCGTCAATAAGAAAGTCCAAGCGATACAGTAAACCTGAAGTGAAGCATCGGAAACTAAAACTGGACTCACAGGAGAGGTTCAAAGCATAGAAATTTAGTGTGTCAGTCCTCTTGTACTTAAGCCGGCATTGTGCCTTTTGTACTAAATTCGGTTGCTATTTCTGTTTTTCATCGTCAATAAGAGGGTCCATGGAAAACTGTAAACCTGAAGTGAAGCATCGGAATATAAAACTGGATTCACAGGAGAGGTTCGAATCATAGAAAGTTAGAGTGTCGGGCCTCTTGTACTTAAGTCGGCATTGTGCTTTTTGTATTAAATTCAGATGCAATTTCTGTGTTTCATCGTCAATAAGGAGGTAAAAGGTATACAGTAAACCCTAAGTGAAGCATCGGAATCTAAAACTGGACTCACAGGAGAGGTTCAAATCATAGAAAGTTAGAGTGTCAGTCCTCTTGTACTTAAGTCGGCATTGTGCCTTTTGTATTACATTCGGAAGCAATTTCTGTGTTTCATCGTCAATAAGATGTTCCAAGGGTTACAGTAAACCTGAAGTGAAGCATCGGCAACTAAAACTGGACTCACAGGACAGGTTCAAATCATAGAAAGTTAGAGTGTCAGTCCTCTTGTACTTAACTCGGCAGTGTTCCTTTTTTATTAAATTCGGGTGCAATTTCTGTGTTTCATCGTCAGTAAGAAGGTCCAAGGTATACAGTAAACCTGAAGTGAAGCATCGGATTCTAAAACTGGACTCACAGGAGAGGTTCAAATCATAGAAAGTTAGAGTGTCAGGCCTCTTCTCCTTAAGTCGGCATTGTGCTTTTGTATTAAATTCAGATGGAATTTCTGTGTTTCATCGTCAATAAGAAGGTCCAACGGATGCAGTAAACCTGAAGTGAAGCATCGGAATCAAAAAGTGGACTCACAGGAGAGGTTCAAATCATAGAAAGTTAGAGTGTCAGTCCTGTAGTATTTAAGTCGGCATTGTGCTTTTGTACTAAATTCAGTTGCAATTTCTGTATTTCATCGTCAATAAGAACGTCCAAGGGATACAGTAAACCTGAAGTGAAGCATCGGAACCTAAAACTGGACTCACAGGAGAGGTTCAAATCATAGAAAGTTAGAGTGTCAGTCCACTTGTACTTAAGTCGGCATTGTGCCTTTTTGTATGAAATTCAGATGGAATTTCTGTGTTTCATCGTCAATAAGAAGGTCCAAGGGATACTGTAAACCTGAAGTGATTCATCGGAAACTAAACTGGACTCACAGGAGAGGTTCAAATCATAGAGAATTAGAGTGTCAGTCCTCTTGTACTTAAGTCGGCATTGTGCCTTTTATATCAAATTCGGATGCAATTTCTGTGTTTCATCGTCAATGAGAAGGTCCAAGGCATACAGTAAACCTGAAGTGAAGCATCGGCATCTAAAACTGGACTCACAGGAGGGGTTCAAATCATAGAAAGTTAGAGTGTCAGTCTTCTCGTGCTTAAGTCGGCATTGTGCCTTTTGTATTAAATTTGGATGCAATTTCTGTGTTTCATCATCAATAAGAAGGTCCAAGGAATACAGTAAACCTGAAGTGAAGCATCGGAAACTAAAACTGGACTTACATTAGAGGTTCAAACAATAGAAATTTAGAGTGTCAGTCCTCTTCTACTTAAGTCGGCATTGTGCCTTTTGTACTACATTCGGATGCAATTTCTTTGTTTCATCATCAATAAGAAGGTCCAAGGTATACAGTAAACCTGAAGTGAAGCATCGGAGTCGAAAACTCGACTTACAGGAGAGGTTTAAATCATAGAATGTTACAGTGTCTGTAATCTTGTACTTAAGTCGGCATTGTGCCTTTTGTATTACATTCGGTTGCAATTTCTGTGTTTCATCGTCAATAACAAGGTCCAAGGTAAACAGTAAACCTGAAGTGAAGCATCGGAATCCAAAACTGGACACACAGGAGAGGTTTATATCATAGAAAGTTACAGTGTCTGTCCTCTTGTACTCAAGTTAGCATTGTGCGTTTTTTATTAAATTCGGATGTAATATCTGTTTCATCGTCAATAAGAAGGTCCAAGGGATACAGTAAACCTGAAGTGAAGCATCGGAAACAAAAACTGGACTCACCGGAGAGGTTGAATTCAAAGAAAGTTAGAGTGTCAGTCCTCTTGTACTTATGTCGGCATTGTGCCTTTTGTATTAAATTCGGATGCATTTATGTGTTTCATCGTCAATAAGAAGGTCCAAGGTGTACAGTAAACCTGAAGGGAGGCATCGGAATCTAAAACTGGACTCACAGGAGGGGTTAAAATCATAGAAAGTTAGAGTGTCAGTCCTCTTGTTCTTAAGTCGGCATTGTGCCTTTTGTATTAAATTCGGATGCATTTATGTGTTTCATCGTCAATAAGAAGGTCCAAGGGATACAGAAAACCTGAAGTGAAGCATCTGAAACTAAAACTGGACTCACAGGAGAGGTTCAAATCATAGAAAGTTAGAGTGTCAGTCCTCTAGTACTTAAGTCAGCATTGTGCCTTTTGTATTAAATTCGGATTCAATTTCTGTGTTTCATCGTCAATAAGAAAGTCCTAGGGATACAGTAAACCTGAAGTGAAGCATCGGAAACTAAAACTGGACTCACAGGAGAGGTTCAAATCATAGAAGTTGAGAGTGTCAGTCCTCTTGTCCTTAATTCGGCATTGTGCCTTTTGTATCCAATTCGCATGCAATTTCTGTGTTTCATCGTCAATAGGAAGGTCCAAGGGATACAGTAAGCCTGAAGTGAAGCATCGGAAACTAAAACTGGACTCACAGGGGAGGTTCAAATCATAGAAATTTAGAGTGTCAGTCCACTTGTACTTAAGTCGGCATTGTGCCTTTTGTATTACATTCGGATGCAATTTCTGTGTTTCATCGTCAATAAGAAGGTCCAAGGGATACAGTAAACCTGAAGTGAAACATCGGAATCGAAAACTAGACTCACAGGAGAGGTTCAAATCATAGAAATTTAGAGTGTCAGTCCTGTTGTATTTAAGTCGGCATTGTGCCTTTTGAATCAAATTCGGATGCAATTTCTGTGTTTCATCGTCAGTGAGACGGTCCAAGGTATACATTAAACCTGAAGTGAAGCATCGGCATCTAAAACTGGACTCACAGGAGGGGTTCATATCATAGAAAGTTAGAGTGTCAGTCTTCTTGTACTTAAGTTGTCATTGTACCTTTTGTATTAAATTCGGATACTATTTCTGTGTTTCATCGTCAATAAGAAGGTGCAAGGTATACAGTAAACCTGAAGTGAAGCTTTGGAATCTAAAACTGAACTCACAGGAGGGGTTCAAATCATAGGAAGTTAGAGTGTCAGTCCTCTTGTACTTAAGTAGGCATTGTGCGTTTTGTATTAAATTCGGATGCAGTTTCTGTGTTTCATCGTCAATACGAAGGTCCAAGGGACACAGTAAACCTGAAGTGAAGCATCGGAAACTAAAACTGGACTCACAGGAGAGGTTCAAATCATAGAAAATTAGAGTGTCAGTCCTCTTGTACTTAAGTCGGCATTGTGCCCTTTGAATCAAATTCGGATGCAATTTCTGTGTTTCATCGTCAGTGAGAAGGTCCAAGGTATGCAGTAAACCTGAAGTGAAGCATCGGCATCTAAAACTGGACTCACAGGAGGGGTTCATATCATAGAAAGTTAGAGTGGCAGTCTTCTTGTGCTTAAGTCGGCATTGTGCCTTTTGTATTAAATTTGGATGCAATTTCTGTGTTTCATCGTCAAGAAGAAGGTCCAAGGGATACAGTAAACCTGAAGTGAAGCATCGGAATCTAAAACTGGATTCACAGGAGAGGTTCGAATCATAGAAAGTTAGAGTGTCAGGCCTCTTGTACTTAAGTCGTCATTGTGCTTTTTGTATTAAATTCAGATGCAATTTCTGTGTTTCATCGTCAATAAGAAGGTCCAAGGTATACAGTAAACCCTAAGTGAAGCATCGGAATCTAAAACTGGACTCACAGGAGAGGTTCAAATCATAGAATGTTAGAGTGTCAGTTGTCTTGTACTTATGTCGGCATTGTGCCTTTTGTATTAAATTCGGAAGCAATTTCTATGTTTCATCGTCAATAAGATGTTCCAAGGGTTACAGTATACCTGAAGTGAAGCATCGGCAACTAAAACTGGACTCACAGGACAGGTTCAAATCATAGAAAGTTAGAGTGTCAGTCCTCTTGTACTTAACTCGGCATTCTTCCTTTTTTATTAAATACGGGTGCAATTTCTGCGTTTCATCGTCAGTAAGAAGGTCCAAGGTATACAGTAAACCTGAAGCGAAGCATCGGAATCTGAAACTGGACTCACAGGAGGGGTTAAAATCATAGAAAGTTAGAGTGTCAGTCCACTTGTACTTAAGTCGGCATTGTGCCTTTTGTATTAAATTCAGATGGAATTTCCTTGTTTCGTCGTCTATAAGGAGGTCCAAGGGATACAGTAAACATGAAGTGAAGCATCGGAATCTAAAACTGGACTCACAGGAGAGGTTCAAATCATAGAAAGTTAGAGTGTCAAGCCTCTTGTCCTTAAGTCGGCATTGTGCATTTGTATTAAATTCAGATGGAATTTCTGTGTATCATCGTCAATAAGAAGGTCCAAGTTATACAGTAAACCTGAGGTGAAGCATCGGATTCAAAAACTGGACTCACAGGAGAGGTTCAAATCATAGAAAGTTAGAGTGCCAGTCCTGTTGTATTTAAGTCGGCATTGTTCCTTTTGTACTAATTTCAGTTGCAATTTCTGTATTTCATCGTCAATAAGAATATGTCCTAGGGATACAGTAAACCTGAAGTGAAGCATCGGAACCTAAAACTGGACTCACAGGGGAGGTTCAAATCAGAGAAAGTTAGAGTGTCAGTCCTCTTGTACTTAAGTCGGCATTGTGCCTTTTCTATTAAATTCGGATGCAATTTCTGTGTTTCATCGTCAATAAGAAGGTCCAAGGTATACAGTAAACCTGAAGTGAAGCATAGTAATCTAAAAGTGGACTCACAGGAGGGGTTCAAATCATAGAAAGTCAGTGTGTCAGTCCTCTTGTACTTAAGTCGGCATTGTGCCTGTTGTATTAATTCGGATGCAATTTCTGTGTTTCATTGTCAATAAGAAGGTCCAAGGGATACAGTAAACCTGAAGCATCGGAAACTAAAACTGGACGCACCGGAGAGGTTCAAATCATAGAAAGTTAGAGTGTCAGTCCTCTTGAACTTAAGTTGGCATTGTGCCTTCTGTATTAAATTCGGTTGCATTTCTGTGTTTCATCGTCAACAGGAAGGTCCAAGTGATACAGTAAACCTGAAGTGAAGCATCGGAAACTAAAACTGAACTTACATTAGAGGTTCAAACCATTGAAATTTAGAGTGTCAGTCATCTTTTACTTAAGTCGGCATTGTGCCTTTTGTATTACTTTCGGATGCAATTTCTGTGTTTCATCATCAATAAGAAGGTCCATGGTATACAGTAAACCTGAAGTGAAGCATCGGAATCGAAAACTCGACTCACAGGAGAGGTTTAAATCATAGAAAGTTACAGTGTCTGTAATCTTGTACTTAAGTCGGCATTGTGCCTTTTGTATTACATTCGGTTGCAATTTCTGTGTTTCATCGTCAATAAGAAGGTCCAAGGTATACAGTAAACCTGAAGTGAAGCATCGGAATCCAAAACTGGACTCACAGGAGAGGTTTATATCATAGAATGTTACAGTGTCTGTCCTCTTGTACTCACGCTACGGTCGCAGGTTCGAATCCTGCCTCGGGCATGGATGTTTGTGATGTCCTTAGGTTAGTTAGGTTTAACTAGTTCTAAGTTCTAGGGGACTAATGACCACAGCAGTTGTGTCCCATAGTGCTCAGAGCCATTTGAACCTCTTGTACTCAAGTTGGCATTGTGCGTTTTTTTATTAAATTCGGATGTAATTTCTGTGTTTCATCGTCAATAAGAAGGTCCAAGGGATACAGTAAACCTGAAGAGAGGCATCGGAAACTAAAACTGGACTCACAGGAGGGGTTAAAATCATAGAAAGTTAGAGTGTCAGTCCTCTTGTTCTTAAGTCGGCATTGTGCCTTTTGTATTAAATTCGGATGCATTTATGTGTTTCATCGTAAATAAGAAGGTCCAAGGGATACAGAAAACCTGAAGTGAAGCATCTGAAACTAAAACTGGACTCACAGGAGAGGTTCAAATCATAGAAAGTTAGAGTGTCAGTCCTCTAGTACTTAAGTCAGCATTGTGCCTTTTGTATTAAATTCGGATTCAATTTCTGTGTTTCATCGTCAATAAGAAAGTCCTAGGGATACAGTAAACCTGAAGTGAAGCATCGGAAACTAAAACTGGACTCACAGGAGAGGTTCAAATGATAGAAGTTTAGAGTGTCAGTCCTCTTGTACTTAAGTCGGCATTGTGCCTTTTGTATTAAATTCGCATGCAATTTCTGTGTTTCATCGTCAATAGGAAGGTCCAAGGGATACAGTAAGCCTGAAGTGAAGCATCGGAAACTAAAACTGGACTCACAGGGGAGGTTCAAATCATAGAAATTTAGAGTGTCAGTCCACTTGTACTTAAGTCGGCATTGTGCCTTTTGTATTACATTCGGATGCAATTTCTGTGTTTCATCGTCAACAAGAAGGTCCAAGGGATACAGTAAACCTGAAGTGAAACATCGGAATCGAAACCTAGACTCACAGGAGAGGTTCAAATCATAGAAATTTAGAGTGTCAGTCCTGTTGTATTTAAGTCGGCATTGTGCCTTTTGAATCAAATTCGGATGCAATTTCAGTGTTTCATCGTCAGTGACACGGTCCAAGGTATACATTAAACCTGAAGTGAAGCATCGGCATCTAAAACTGGACTCACAGGAGGGGTTCATATCATAGAAAGTTAGAGTGTCAGTCTTCTTGTACTTAAGTTGTCATTGTACCTTTTGTATTAAATTCGGATACTATTTCTGTGTTTCATCGTCAATAAGAAGGTGCAAGGTATACAGTAATCCTGAAGTGAAGCATCGGAATCTAAAACTGGATTCACAGGAGAGGTTCGAATCATAGAAAGTTAGAGTGTCGGGCCTCTTGTACTTAAGTCGTCATTGTGCTTTTTGTATTAAATTCAGATGCAATTTCTGTGTTTCATCGTCAATAAGAAGGTCCAAGGTATACAGTAAACCTAAGTGAAGCATCGGAATCTAAAACTGGACTCACAGGAGAGGTTCAAATCATAGAATGTTAGAGTGTCAGTTGTCTTGTACTTAAGTCGGCATTGTGCCTTTTGTATTAAATTCGGAAGCAATTTCTATGTTTCATCGTCAATAAGATGTTCCAAGGGTTACAGTATACCTGAAGTGAAGCATCGGCAACTAAAACTGGACTCACAGGACAGGTTCAAATCATAGAAAGTTAGAGTGTCAGTCCTCTTGTACTTAACTCGGCATTCTTCCTTTTTTATTAAATACGGGTGCAATTTCTGCGTTTCATCGTCAGTAAGAAGGTCCAAGGTATACAGTAAACCTGAAGCGAAGCATCGGAATCTAAAACTGGACTCACAGGAGGGGTTAAAATCATAGAAAGTTAGAGTGTCAGTCCACTTGTACTTAAGTCGGCATTGTGCCTTTTGTATTAAATTCAGATGGAATTTCCTTGTTTCGTCGTCTATAAGGAGGTCCAAGGGATACAGTAAACATGAAGTGAAGCATCGGAATCTAAAACTGGACTCACAGGAGAGGTTCAAATCATAGAAAGTTAGAGTGTCAAGCCTCTTGTCCTTAAGTCGGCATTGTGCATTTGTATTAAATTCAGATGGAATTTCTGTGTTTCATCGTCAATAAGAAGGTCCAAGGGATACAGTAAACCTGAGGTGAAGCATCGGATTCAAAAACTGGACTCACAGGAGAGGTTCAAATCATAGAAAGTTAGAGTGCCAGTCCTGTTGTATTTAAGTCGGCATTGTTCCTTTTGTACTAATTTCAGTTGCAATTTCTGTATTTCATCGTCAATAAGAATGTCCAAGGGATACAGTAAACCTGAAGTGAAGCATCGGAACCTAAAACTGGACTCACAGGGGGGTTCAAATCATAGAAAGTTAGAGTGTCAGTCCTCTTGTACTTAAGTCGGCATTGTGCCTTTTCTATTAAATTCGGATGCAATTTCTGTGTTTCATCGTCAATATGAAGGTCCAAGGTATACAGTAAACCTGAAGTGAAGCATAGTAATCTAAAAGTGGACTCACAGGAGGGGTTCAAATCATAGAAAGTCAGTGTGTCAGTCCTCTTGTACGTAAGTCGGCATTGTGCCTGTTGTATTAAATTCGGATGCAATTTCTGTGTTTCATTGTCAATAAGGAGGTCCAAGGGATACAGTAAACCTGAAGTGAAGCATCGGAAACTAAAACTGGACGCACCGGAGAGGTTCAAATCATAGAAAGTTAGAGTGTCAGTCCTCTTGTACTTAAGTTGGCATTGTGCCTTCTGTATTAAATTCGGTTGCAATTTCTGTGTTTCATCGTCAACAGGAAGGTCCAAGTGATACAGTAAACCTGAAGTGAAGCATCGGAAACTAAAACTGGACTTACATTAGAGGTTCAAACCATTGAAATTTAGAGTGTCAGTCATCTTTTACTTAAGTCGGCATTGTGCCTTTTGTATTACTTTCGGATGCAATTTCTGTGTTTCATCATCAATAAGAAGGTCCATGGTATACAGTAAACCTGAAGTGAAGCATCGGAATCGAAAACTCGACTCACAGGAGAGGTTTAAATCATAGAAAGTTACAGTGTCTGTAATCTTGTACTTAAGTCGGCATTGTGCCTTTTGTATTACATTCGGTTGCAATTTCTGTGTTTCATCGTCAATAAGAAGGTCCAAGGTATACAGTAAACCTGAAGTGAAGCATCGGAATCCAAAACTGGACTCACAGGAGAGGTTTATATCATAGAATGTTACAGTGTCTGTCCTCTTGTACTCAAGTTGGCATTGTGCGTTTTTTATTAAATTCGGATGTAATTTCTGTGTTTCATCGTCAATAAGAAGGTCCAACGGATACAGTAAACCTGAAGAGAGGCATCGGAAACTAAAACTGGACTCACAGGAGAGGTTCAAATCATAGTGAGTTAGAGTGTCAGTCCTCTTGTACTTAAGTCGGCATTGTGCCTTGTGTATTAAATTCGGATGCAATTTCTGTGTTTTATCGTCAATAAGATGGTCCAAGGTATACAGTAAACCTGAGGTGAAGCATCGGAATCTAAAACTGGACTCACAGGAGAGGTTCAAATCATACAAAGTTAGAGTGTCAGTCCTCTTGTACTTAAGTCGACATTGTGCCTCTTGTATTAAATTTAGACTGAATATCGTTGTTTCGTCGTCTACGAGAAGGTCCAAGGGATACAGTAAACCTGAAGTGAAGCATCGGAATCTAAAACTGGACTTACAGGAGAGGTTCAATCATAGAGAGTTAGAGTGTCAGTCCTCTTGTACTTAAGTCGACATTGTGACTTTTGTATTAAATTCGAATGCAATTTCTGTGTTTCATCGTCAATAAGAAGGTCCAAGGGATATAGTAAACCTGAAGTGAAGCATCGGAATCGAATACTCGACTCACAGAGAGGTTTAAATCATAGAAAGTTACAGTGTCTGTCCTCTTGTACTTAAGTCGGCATTGTGCCTTTTGTATTACAGTCAGATGCAATTTCTTTGTTTCATCGTCAATACGAAGGTCCAAGGTAAACAGTAAACCTGAAGTGAAGCATCGGAATCCAAAACTGGACACACAGGAGAGGTTTATATCATAGAAAGTTACAGTGTCTGTCCTCTTGTACTCAAGTTGGCATTGTGCGTTTTTTATTAAATTCGGATGTAATTTCTGATTCATCGTCAAAAAGAAGGTCCAAGGGATACAGTAAACCTGAAGTGAGGCATCGGAAACTAAACTGGACTCACAGGAGAGGTTCAAATCATAGAAAGTTAGAGTGTCAGTCCTCTTGTACTTAAGTCGACATTGTGACTTTTGTATTAAATTCGAATGCAATTTCTGTGTTTCATCGTCAATAAGAAGGTCCAAGGGATATAGTAAACCTGAAGTGAAGCATCGGAATCGAATACTCGACTCACAGAGAGGTTTAAATCATAGAAAGTTACAGTGTCTGTCCTCTTGTACTTAAGTCGGCATTGTGCCTTTTGTATTACAGTCAGATGCAATTTCTTTGTTTCATCGTCAATACGAAGGTCCAAGGTAAACAGTAAACCTGAAGTGAAGCATCGGAATCCAAAACTGGACACACAGGAGAGGTTTATATCATAGAAAGTTACAGTGTCTGTCCTCTTGTACTCAAGTTGGCATTGTGCGTTTTTTATTAAATTCGGATGTAATTTCTGTTTCATCGTCAATAAGAAGGTCCAAGGGATACAGTAAACCTGAAGTGAAGCATCGGAAACAAAAACTGGACTCACCGGAGAGGTTGAATTCATAGAAAGTTACAGTGTCAGTCCTCTTGTACTTATGTGGGCATTGTGCCTTTTGTATTAAATTCGGATGCAATTTCTTTGTTTCATCGTCAATAAGAAGGCCGAGGGATACAGTAAACCTGAAGTGAAGCATCGGAATCTAAAACTGGACTGACAGGAGAGGTTTAAATCATAGAAAGTTAGAGTGTCAGTCCACTTGTACTTAAGTCGGCATTGTGCCTTTTCTATTGAAATCGGATGCAATTTCTGTGTTTCATCGTCAACAAGAAGGTCCAAGGTGTACAGTAAACCTGAAGGGAAGCATCGGAATCTAAAACTGGACTCACAGGAGGGGTTAAATATAGAAAGTTAGAGTGTCAGTCCTCTTGTTCTTAAGTCGGCATTGTGCCTTTTGTATTATATTCGGATGCATTTATGTGTTTCATCGTCAATAAGAAGGTCCAAGGGATACAGAAAACCTGAAGTGAAGCATCTGAAACTGAAACTGGACTCACAGGAGAGTTTCAAATCACAGAAAGTTAGAGTGTCAGTCCTCTAGTACTTAAGTCAGCATTGTGCCTTTTGTATTAAATTCGGATTCAATTTCTGTGTTTCATCGTCAATAAGAAAGTCCTAGGGATACAGTAAACCTGAAGTGAAGCATCGGAAACTAAAACTGGACTCACAGGAGAGGTTCAAATCAAAGAAGTTTAGAGTGTCAGTCCTCTTGTACTTAAGTCGGCATTGTGCCTTTTGTATTAAATTCGCATGCAATTTCTGTGTTTCATCGTCAATAGGAAGGTCCAAGGGATACAGTAAGCCTGAAGTGAAGCATCGGAAACTAAAACTGGACTCACAGGGGAGGTTCAAATCATAGAAATTTAGAGTGTCAGTCCACTTGTACTTAAGTCGGCATTGTGCCTTTTGTATTACATTCGGATGCAATTTCTGTGTTTCATCGTCAATAAGAAGGTCCAAGGTATACAGTAAACCTGAAGTGAAGCATCGGCATCTAAAACTGGACTCACAGGAGGGGTTCATATCATAGAAAGTTAGAGTGTCAGTCTTCTTGTACTTAAGTTGTCATTGTACCTTTTGTATTAAATTCGGATACTATTTCTGTGTTTCATCGTCAATAAGAAGGTGCAAGGTATACAGTAAACCTGAAGTGAAGCTTTGGAATCTAAAACTGAACTCACAGGAGGGGTTCAAATCATAGGAAGTTAGAGTGTCAGTCCTCTTGTACTTAAGTAGGCATTGTGCGTTTTGTATTAAATTCGGATGCAGTTTCTGTGTTTCATCGTCAATACGAAGGTCCAAGGGACACAGTAAACCTGAAGTGAAGCATCAGAAACAAAAACTGGACTCACAGGAGAGGTTCAAATCATAGAAAATTAGAGTGTCAGTCCTCTTGTACTTAAGTCGGCATTGTGCCTTTTGAATCAAATTCGGATGCAATTTCTGTGTTTCATCGGCAGTGAGAAGGTCCAAGGTATACAGTAAACCTGAAGTGAAGCATCGGCATCTAAAACTGGACTCACAGGAGGGGTTCATATCATAGAAAGTTAGAGTGTCAGTCTTCTTGTGCTTAAGTCGGCATTGTGCCTTTTGCATTAAATTTGGATGCAATTTCTGTGTTTCATCGTGAATAAGAAGGTCCAAGGGATACAGTAAACCTGAAGTGAAGCATCGGAATCTAAAACTGGATTCACAGGAGAGGTTCGAATCATAGAAGGTTAGAGTGTCGGGCCTCTTGTACTTAAGTCGTCATTGTGCTTTTTGTATTAAATTCAGATGCAATTTCTGTGTTTCATCGTCAATAAGAAGGTCCAAGGTATACAGTAAACCCTAAGTGAAGCATCGGAATCTAAAACTGGACTCACAGGAGAGGTTCAAATCATAGAATGTTAGAGTGTCAGTTGTCTTGTACTTAAGTCGGCATTGTGCCTTTTGTATTAAATTCGGAAGCAATTTCTATGTTTCATCGTCAATAAGATGTTCCAAGGGTTACAGTATACCTGAAGTGAAGCATCGGCAACTAAAACTGGACTCACAGGACAGGTTCAAATCATAGAAAGTTAGAGTGCCAGTCCTGTTGTATTTAAGTCGGCATTGTTCCTTTTGTACTAAATTCAGTTGCAATTTCTGTATTTCATCGTCAATAAGAATGTCCAAGGGATACAGTAAACCTGAAGTGAAGCATCGGAACCTAAAACTGGACTTACAGGGGAGGTTCAAATCATAGAAAGTTAGAGTGTCAGTCCTCTTGTACTTTAGTCGGCATTGTGCCTTTTCTATTAAATTCGGATGCAATTTCTGTGTTTCATCGTCAATAAGAAGGTTCAAGGTATACAGTTAACCTGAAGTGAAGCATCGTAATCTAAAAGTGGACTCACAGGAGGGGTTCAATCATAGAAAGTCAGTGTGTCAGTCCTCTTGTACTTAAGTCGGCATTGTGCCTGTTGTATTAAATTCGGATGCAATTTCTGTGTTTCATTGTCAATAAGAAGGTCCAAGGGATACAGTAAACCTGAAGTGAAGCATCGGAAACTAAAACTGGACGCACCGGAGAGGTTCAAATCATAGAAAGTTAGAGTGTCAGTCCTCTTGTACTTAAGTTGGCATTGTGCCTTCTGTATTAAATTCGGTTGCAATTTCTGTGTTTCATCGTCAACAGGAAGGTCCAAGTGATACAGTAAACCTGAAGTGAAGCATCGGAAACTAAAACTGGACTTACATTAGGGGTTCAAACCATTGAAATTTAGAGTGTCAGTCATCTTTTACTTAAGTCGGCATTGTGCCTTTTGTATTACGTTCGGATGCAATTTCTGTGTTTCATCATCAATAAGAAGGTCCATGGTATACAGTAAACCTGAAGTGAAGCATCGGAATCGAAAACTCGACTCACAGGAGAGTTTTAAATCATAGAAAGTTACAGTGTCTGTAATCTTGTACTTAAGTCGGCATTGTGCCTTTTGTATTACATTCGGTTGCAATTTCTGTGTTTCATCGTCAATAAGAAGGTCCAAGGTATACAGTAAACCTGAAGTGAAGCATCGGAATCCAAAACTGGACTCACAGGAGAGGTTTATATCATAGAATGTTACAGTGTCTGTCCTCTTGTACTCAAGTTGGCATTGTGCGTTTTTTATTAAATTCGGATGTAATTTCTGTGTTTCATCGTCAATAAGAAGGTCCAAGGGATACAGTAAACCTGAAGAGAGGCATCGGAAACTAAAACTGGACTCACAGGAGAGGTTCAAATCATAGTAAGTTAGAGTGTCAGTCCTCTTGTACTTAAGTCGGCATTGTGCCTTGTGTATTAAATTCGGATGCAATTTCTGTGTTTTATCGTCAATAAGATGGTCCAAGGTATACAGTAAACCTGAGGTGAAGCATCGGAATCTAGAACTGGACTCACAGGAGAGGTTCAAATCATACAAAGTTAGAGTGTCAGTTCTCTTGTACTTAAGTCGACATTGTGCCTTTTGTATTAAATTTAGACTGAATATCGTTGTTTCGTCGTCTACGAGAAGGTCCAAGGGATACAGTAAACCTGAAGTGAAGCATCGGAATCTAAAACTGGACTTACAGGAGAGGTTCAATCATAGAGAGTTAGAGTGTCAGTCCTCTTGTACTTAAGTCGACATTGTGACTTTTGTATTAAATTCGAATGCAATTTCTTTGTTTCATCGTCAATAAGAAGGTCCGAGGGATACAGTAAACCTGAAGTGAAGCATCGGAAACAAAAACTGGACTCACCGGAGAGGTTGAATTCATAGAAAGTTAGAGTGTCAGTCCTCTTGTACTTATGTCGGCATTGTGCCTTTTGTATTAAATTCGGATGCAATTTCTTTGTTTCATCGTCAATAAGAAGGTCCGAGGGATGCAGTAAACCTGAAGTGGAGCATCGGAATCTAAAACTGGACTGACAGGAGAGGTTTAAATCATAGAAAGTTAGAGTGTCAGTCCACTTGTACTTAAGTCGGCATTGTGCCTTTTCTATTAAGATCGGATGCAATTTCTGTGTTTCATCGTCAACAAGACGGTCCAAGGTGTACAGTAAACCTGAAGGGAAGCATCGGAATCTAAAACTGGACTCACAGGAGGGGTTAAAATCATAGAAAGTTAGAGTGTCAGTCCTCTTGTTCTTAAGTCGGCATTGTGCCTTTTGTATTAAATTCGGATGCATTTATGTGTTTCATCGTCAATAAGAAGGTCCAAGGGATACAGAAAACCTGAAGTGAAGCATCTGAAACTAAAACTGGACTCACAGGAGAGGTTCAAATCATTGAAAGTTAGAGTGTCAGTCCTCTAGTACTTAAGTCAGCATTGTGCCTTTTGTATTAAATTCGGATTCAATTTCTGTGTTTCATCGTCAATAAGAAAGTCCTAGGGATACAGTAAACCTGAAGTGAAGCATCGGAAACTAAAAATGGACTCACAGGAGAGGTTCAAATCATAGAAGTTTAGAGTGTCAGTCCTCTTGTACTTAAGTCGGCATTGTGCCTTTTGTATTAAATTCGCATGCAATTTCTGTGTTTCATCGTCAATAGGAAGGTCCAAGGGATACAGTAAGCCTGAAGTGAAGCATCGGAAACTAAAACTGGACTCACAGGGGAGGTTCAAATCATAGACATTTTGAGTGTCAGTCCACTTGTACTTAAGTCGGCATTGTGCCTTTTGTATTACCTTCGGATGCAATTTCTGTGTTTCATCGTGAATAAGAAGGTCCAAGGGATACAGTAAACCTGAAGTGAAACATCGGAATCGAAAACTAGACTCACAGGAGAGGTTCAAATCATAGAAATTTACAGTGTCAGTCCTGTTGTATTTAAGTCGGCATTGTGCCTTTTGTACTAAATTCAGTTGCAATTTCTCTATTTCATCCTCAATAAGAAGGTCCAAGGGATACAGTAAACCTGAAGTGAAGCATCGGAACCTAATACTGGACTCACAGGAGAGGTTCAAATCATAGAAAGTTATAGTGTCAGTCCTCTTGTACTTAATTTGTCATTGTACCTTTTGTATTAAATTCGGATACTATTTCTGTGTTTCATCGTCAATAAGAAGGTGCAAGGTATACAGTAAACCTGAAGTGAAGCTTTGGAATCTAAAACTGATCTCACAGGAGGGGTTCAAATCATAGGAAGTTAGAGTGTCAGTCCTTTTGTACTTAAGTAGGCATTGTGCGTTTTGTATTAAATTCGGATGCAGTTTCTGTGTTTCATCGTCAATACGAAGGTCCAAGGGACACAGTAAACCTGAAGTGAAGCATCGGAAACTAAAACTGGACTCACAGGAGACGTTCAAATCATAGAAAATTAGAGTGTCAGTCCTCTTGTACTTAAGTCGGCATTGTGCCTATTGAATCAAATTCGGATGCAATCTCTGTGTTTCATCGTCAGTGAGAAGGTCCAAGGTATACAGTAAACCTGAAGTGAAGCATCGGCATCTAAAACTGGACTCACAGGAGGGGTTCATATCATAGAAAGTTAGAGTGTCAGTCTTCTTGTGCTTAAGTCGGCATTGTGCCTTTTGTATTAAATTTGGATGCAATTTCTGTGTTTCATCATCAATAAGAAGGTCCAAGGGATACAGTAAACCTGAAGTGAAGCATCGGAATCTAAAACTGGATTCACAGGTGAGGTTCGAATCATAGAAAGTTAGAGTGTCGGGCCTCTTGTACTTAAGTTGTCATTGTGCTTTTTGTATTAAATTCAGATGCAATTTCTGTGTTTCATCGTCAATAAGAAGGTCCAAGGTATACAGTAAACCCTAAGTGAAGTATCGAAATCTAAAACTGGACTCACAGGAGAGGTTCAAATCATAGAATGTTAGAGTGTCAGTTGTCTTGTACTTAAGTCGGCATTGTGCCTTTTGTATTAAATTCGGAAGCAATTTCTGTGTTTCATCGTCAATAAGATGTTCCAAGGGTTACAGTATACCTGAAGTGAAGCATCGGCATCTAAAACTGGACTCACAGGACAGGTTCAAATCATAGAAAGTTAGAGTGTCAGTCCTCTTGTACTTAACTCGGCATTCTTCCTTTTTTATTAAATACGGGTGCAATTTCTGCGTTTCATCGTCAGTAAGAAGGTCCAAGGTATACAGTAAACCTGAAGCGAAGCATCGGAATCTAAAACTGGACTCACAGGAGGGAATAAAATCATAGAAAGTCAGAGTGTCAGTCCACTTGTACTTAAGTCGGCATTGTGCCTTTTGTATTAAATTCAGAAGGAATTTCCTTGTTTCGTCGTCTATAAGGAGGTCCAAGGGATACAGTAAACATGAAGTGAAGCATCGGAATCTAAAACTGGACCCACAGGAGTGGTTCAAATCATAGAAAGTTAGAGTGTCAGGCCTCTTGTCCTTAAGTCGGCATTGTGCATTTGTAATAAATTCAGATGGAATTTCTGTGTTTCATCGTCAATAAGAAGGTCCAAGGGATACAGTAAACCTGAGGTGAAGCATCGGATTCAAAAACTGGACTCACAGGAGAGGTTCAAATCATAGAAAGTTAGAGTGCCAGTCCTGTTGTATTTAAGTCGGCATTGTGCCTTTTGTACTAAATTCAGTTGCAATTTCTGTATTTCATCGTCAATAAGAATGTCCAAGGGATACAGTAAACCTGAAGTGAAGCATCGGTACCTAAAGCTGGACTCACAGGGGAGGTTCAAATCATAGAAAGTTAGAGTGTCAGCCCTCTTGTACTTAAGTCGGCATTGTGCCTTTTCTATTAAATTCGAATGCAATCTCTGTGTTTCATCGTCAATAAGAAGGTCCAAGGTATACAGTAAACCTAAAGTGAAGCATCGTAATCTAAAACTGGACTCACAGGAGGGGTTCAAATCATAGAAAGTCAGAGTGTCAGTCCTCTTGTACTTAAGTCGGCATTGTGCCTGTTGTATTAAATTCGGATGCAATTTCTGTGTTTCATTGTCAATAAGAAGGTCCAAGGGATACAGTAAACCTGAAGTGAAGCATCGGAATCTAAAACTGGACTCACAGGAGAGGTTCAAATCATAGAAAGTTAGAGTGCCAGTCCTCTTGTACTTAAGTTGGCATTGTGCCTTCTGTATTAAATTCGGTTGCAATATCTGTGTTTCTTCGTCAACAGGAAGGTCCAAGTGATACAGTAAACCTGAAGTGAAGCATCGGAAACTAAAACTGGACTTACATTAGAGGTTCAAACCATTGAAATTTAGAGTGGCAGTCATCTTTTACTTAGGTCGGCATTGTGCATTTTGTATTACTTTCGGATGCAATTTCTGTGTTTCATCATCAATAAGAAGGTCCATGGTATACAGTAAACCTGAAGAGAAGCATCGGAATCGAAAACTCGACTCACAGGAGAGGTTTAAATCACAGAAAGTTACAGTGTCTGTAATCTTGTACTTAAGTCGGCATTGTGCCTTTTGTATTACATTCGGTTGCAATTTCTGTGTTTCATCGTCAATAAGAAGGTCCAAGGTATACAGTAAACCTGAAGTGAAGCATCGGAATCCAAAACTGGACTCACAGGAGAGGTTTATATCATAGAATGTTACAGTGTCTGTCCTCTTGTACTCAAGTTGGCATTGTGCGTTTTTTATTAAATTCGGATGTAATTTCTGTGTTTCATCGTCAATAAGAAGGTCCAAGGGATACAGTAAACCTGAAGAGATTCATCGGAAACTAAAACTGGACTCACAGGAGAGGTTCAAATCATAGTAAGTTAGAGTGTCAGTCCTCTTGTACTTAAGTCGGCATTGTGCCTTGTGTATTAAATTCGGATGCAATTTCTGTGTTTTATCGTCAATAAGATGGTCCAAGGTATACAGTAAACCTGAGGTGAAGCATCGGAATCTAAAACTGGACTCACAGGAGAGGTTCAAATCATACAAAATTAGAGTGTCAGTCCTCTTGTACTTAAGTCGACATTGTGCCTTTTGTATTAAATTTAGACTGAATATCGTTGTTTCGTCGTCTACGAGAAGGTCCAAGGGATACAGTAAACCTGAAGTGAAGCATCGGAATCTAAAACTGGACTTACAGGAGAGGTTCAATCATAGAGAGTTAGAGTGTCAGTCCTCTTGTACTTAAGTCGACATTGTGACTTTTGTATTAAATTCGAATGCAATTTCTGTGTTTCATCGTCAATAAGACGGTCCAAGGTATACAGTAAACCCTTAGTGAAGCATCGGAATCCTAAACTGGACTCACAGGAGAGGCTGAAATCCTAGAAAGTTAGAGTGTCAGTCCTCTTGTACTTGGGTCGGCATTGTGCCTTTTGTATTAAATTCGGATGCAATTTCTGTGTTTCATCGTCAATAAGAAGGTCCAAGGGATACAGTAAACCTGAAGTGAAGCATCGGAAACTAAAACTGGACTCACAGAAGAGGTTCAAATCATAGAAAGTTAGAGAATCAGTCCTCCTGTACTTAAGTCGGCATTGTGACTTTTGTATTAAATTCAGATGGAATTTCTGTGTTTCATCGTCAATAAGACGGTCCAAGGGATACAGTAAACCTGAAGTGAAGCATCGGAAACTAAAACTGGACTCACAGGAGAGGTTCAAATCATAGAAAGCTAGAGTATCAGTCCTCTTGTACTTAAGTCGGCATTGTGACTTTTGTATTAAATTCAGATGGAATTTATGTGTTTCATCGTGAATAAGAAGGTCCAAGGGATACAGTAAACCTGAAGTGAAACATCGGAATTTAGAACTGGACTCACAGGAGAGGTTCAAATCATAGAAAGTTAGAGTGTCAGTCCTCTGGTACTTAAGTCGGCATTGTGCCTATTGTATTAAATTTTGATTCAATTTCTGTGTTTCATCGTCAATAAGAAAGTCCAAGGGATACAGTAAACCCGATGTGAAGCATCGGAAACTAAAACTGGACTCACAGGAGAGGTACAAATCATAGAAATTTAGAGTGTCAGTCCTCTTGTACTTAAGCCGGCATTGTGCCTTTTGTACTAAATTCGGTTGCAATTTCTATTTTTCATCGTCAATAAGATGGTCCATGGAAAACAGTAAACCTGAGGTGATGCATCGGAATCTAAAACTGGATTCACAGGAGAGGTTCGAATCATAGAATGTTAGAGTGTCGAGCCTCTTGTACTTAAGTCGTCATTGTGCCTTTTGTATTAAATTCAGATGCAATTTCTGTGTTTCATCTTCGATAAGAAGGTCCAAGGTATACAGTAAACCCTAAGTGAAGCATCGGAATCTAAAACTGGACTCACAGGAGAGGTTCAAATCATAGAAAGTTAGAGTGTCAGTCCTCTTGTACATAGGTCGGCATTGTGCCTTTTGAATTGAATTCGGATACAATTACTGAGATTCATCGTCAATAAGAAGGTCCAAGGGATACAGTAAAACTGAAGTGAAGCATCGGAAACTGAAACTGGACTCACAGGAGAGGTTCAAATCATAGAAAATTAGAGTGTCAGTCCTCTTGTACTTAAGTCGGCATTGTGCCTTTTGAATCAAATTCGGATGCAATTTCTGTGTTTCATCGTCAGTGAGAAGGTCCAAGGTATACAGTAAACCTGAAGTGAAGCATCGGCATCTAAAACTGGACTCACAGGAGGGGTTCAAATCATAGAAAGTTAGTGTGTCAGTCCTCTGGTACTTAAGTCGGCATTGTGCCTATTGTATTAAATTTTGATGCAATTTCTGTGTTTCATCGTCAATAAGAAAGTCCAAGGGATACAGTAAACCTGATGTGAAACATCGGAAACTAAAACTGGACTCACAGGAGAGGTTCATATCATAGAAATTTTTGAGCGTCAGTTCTCTTGTACTAAAGCCGGCATTGTGCTTTTTGTACTAAATTCGGTTGCGATTTCTGTTTTTCATCGTCAATAAGAGGGTCCATGGAGAACAGTAAACCTGGAGTGAAGCATCGGAATCTAAAACTGGATTCACAGGAGAGGTTCGTATCATAGAAAATTAGAGTGTCGGGCCTCCTGTACTTAAGTCGACATTGTGCTGTTTGTATTAAATTCAGATGCAATTTCTGTGTTTTATCGTCAATAAGAAGGTCCAAGGTATACAGTAAACCCCAAGTGAAGCATCGGAATCTAAAACTGGACTCACAGGAGAGGTTCAAATCATAGAAAGTTAGAGTGTCAGTCCTCTTGTACATAAGTCGGCATTGTGCCTTTTGAATTGAATTTGGATACAATTTCTGATATTCATCGTCAATAAGAAGGTGCAAGGGATACAGTAAAACTGAAGTGAAGCATCGGAAACTAAAACTGGACTCACAGGAGAGGTTCAAATTATAGAAAATTAGAGTGTCAGTCCTCTTGTACTTAAGTCGGCATTGTGCCTTTTGAATCAAATTCGGATGCAATTTCTGTGTTTCATCGTCAATGAGAAGGTCCAAGGTATACAGTAAACCTGAAGTGAAGCATCGGCATCTAAAACTTGACTCACAGGAGAGGTTCAAATCATAGAAGTTTAGAGTGTCAGTCCTCTTGTACTTAAGTCGGCATTGTGCCTTTTGTATTAAATTCGCATGCAATTTCTGTGTTTCATCGTCAATAGGAAGGTCCAAAGGATACAGTAAGCCTGAAGTGAAGCATCGGAAACTAAATCTGGACTCACAGGGGAGGTTCAAATCAAAGAAATTTAGAGTGTCAGTCCACTTGTACTTAAGTCGGCATTGTGCCTTTTGTACTACATTCGGATGCAATTTCTGTGTTTCATCGTCAATAAGAAGGTCCAAGGGATACAGTAAACCTGAAGTGAAACATCGGAATCGAAAACTAGACTCACAGGAGAGGTTCAAATCATAGAAATTTAGAGTGTCAGTCCTTTTGTACTTAAGTAGGCATTGTGCGTTTTCTATTAAATTCGGATGCAATTTCTGTGTTTCATCGTCAATAGGATGGTCCAAAGAATACAGTAAACCTGAAGTGAAGCATCGGAATCTAAAACTGGATTCACAGGAGAGGTTCGAATCATAGAAAGTCAGAGTGTCGGGCCTCTTGTACTTAAGACGTGATTGTGCTTTTTGTATTAAATTCAGATGCAATTTCTGTGTTTCATCCTCAATAAGAAGGTCCAAGGTATACGGTAAACCCTAAGTGAAGCATCGGAATCTAAAACTGGACTCACAGGAGAGGTTCAAATCATAGAATGTTAGAGTGTCAGTTGTCTTGTACTTAAGTCGGCATTGTGCCTTTTGTATTAAATTCGGAAGCAATTTCTGTGTTTCATCGTCAATAAGATGTTCCAAGTGTTACAGTATACCTGAAGTGAAGCATCGGCAACTAAAACTGGACTCACAGGACAGGTTCAAATCATAGAAAGTTAGAGTGTCAGTCCTCTTGTACTTAACTCGGCATTCTTCCTTTTTATTTAAATACGGGTGCAATTTCTGCGTTTCATCGTCAGTAAGAAGGTCCAAGGTATACAGTAAACCTGAAGCGAAGCATCGGAATCTAAAACTGGACTCACAGGAGGGGTTAAAATCATAGAAAGTTAGAGTGTCAGTCCACTTGTACTTAAGTCGGCATTGTGCCTTTTGTATTAAATTCAGATGGAATTTCCTTGTTTCGTCGTCTATAAGGAGGTCCAAGGGATACAGTAAACATGAAGTGAAGCATCGGAATCTAAAACTGGACCCACAGGAAAGGTTCAAATCATAGAAAGTTAGTGTGTCAGGCCTCTTGTCCTTAAGTCGGCATTGTGCATTTGTATTAAATTCAGATGGAATTTCTGTGTTTCATCGTCAATAAGAAGGTCCAAGGGATACAGTAAACCTGAGGTGAAGCATCGGATTCAAAAACTGGACTCACAGGAGAGGTTCAAATCATAGAAAGTTAGAGTGCCGGTCCTGTTGTATTTAAGTCGGCATTGTGCCTTTTGTACTAAATTCAGTTGCAATTTCTGTATTTCATCGTCAATAAGAATGTCCAAGGGATACAGTAAACCTGAATTGCAGCATCGGAACCTAAAACTGGACTCACAGGGGAGGTTCAAATCATAGAAAGTTAGAGTGTCAGTCCTCTTGTACTTAAGTCGGCATTGTGCCTTTTCTATTAAATTCGGATGCAATTTCTGTGTTTCATTGTCAATAAGAAGGTCCAAGGGATACAGTAAACCCGAAGTGAAGCATCGGAAACTAAAACTGGACGCACCGGAGAGGTTCAAATCATAGAAAGTTAGAATGTCAGTCCTCTTGTACTTAAGTTGGCATTGTGCCTTCTGTATTAAATTCGGTTGCAATTTCTGTGTTTCATCGTCAACAGGAAGGTCCAAGTGATTCAGTAAACCTGAAGTGAAGCATCGGAAACTAAAACTGGACTTACATTAGAGGTTCAAACCATTGAAATTTAGAGTGTCAGTCATTTTTTACTTAAGTCGGCATTGTGCATTTTGTATTACTTTCGGATGCAATTTCTGTGTTTCATCATCAATAAGAAGGTCCATGGTATACAGTAAACCTGAAGTGAAGCATCGGAATCGAAAACTCGACTCACAGGAGAGGTTTAAATCATAGAAAGTTACAGTGTCTGTAATCTTGTACTTAAGTCGGCATTGTGCCTTTTGTATTACATTCGGTTGCAATTTCTGTGTTTCATCGTCAATAAGAAGGTCCAAGGTATACAGTAAACCTGAAGTGAAGCATCGGAATCCAAAACTGGACTCACAGGAGAGGTTTATATAATAGAATGTTACAGTGTCTGTCCTCTTGTACTCAAGTTGGCATTGTGCGTTTTTTATTAAATTCGGATGTAATTTCTGTGTTTCATCGTCAATAAGAAGGTCCAAGGGATACAGTAAACCTGAAGAGAGGCATCGGAAACTAAAACTGGACTCACAGGAGAGGTTCAAATCATAGTAAGTTAGAGTGTCAGTCCTCTTGTACTTAAGTCGGCATTGTGCCTTGTGTATTAAATTCGGATTCAATTTCTGTGTTTTATCGTCAATAAGAAGGTCCAAGGTATACAGTAAACCTGAGGTGAAGCATCGGAATCTAAAACTGGACTCACAGGAGAGGTTCAAATCATACAAAATTAGAGTGTCAGTCCTCTTGTACTTAAGTCGACATTGTGCCTTTTGTATTAAATTTAGACTGAATATCGTTGTTTCGTCGTCTACGAGAAGGTCCAAGGGATACAGTAAACCTGAAGTGAAGCATCGGAATCTAAAACTGGACTTACAGGAGAGGTTCAATCATAGAGAGTTAGAGTGTCAATCCTCTTGTACTTAAGTCGACATTGTGACTTTTGTATTAAATTCGAATGCAATTTCTGTGTTTCATCGTCAATAAGAAGGTCCAAGGTATACAGTAAACCCTTAGTGAAGCATCGGAATCCTAAACTGGACTCACAGGAGAGGTTCAAATCCTCGAAAGTTAGAGTGTCAGTCCTCTTGTACTTGGGTCGGCATTGTGCCTTTTGTATTAAATTCGGATGCAATTTCTGTGTTTCATCGTCAATAAGAAGGTCCAAGGGATACAGTAAACCGAAGTGAAGCATCGGAAACTAAAACTGGACTCACAGAACAGGTTCAAATCATAGAAAGTTAGAGAATCAGTCCTCTTGTACTTAAGTCGGCATTGTGACTTTTGTATTAAATTCAGATGGAATTTCTGTGTTTCATCGTCAATAAGAAGGTCCAAGGGATACAGTAAACCTGAAGTGAAGCATCGGAAACTAAAAGTGGACACACAGGAGAGGTTCAAATCATAGAAAGCTAGAGTATCAGTCCTCTTGTACTTAAGTCGGCATTGTGACTTTTGTATTAAATACAGATGGAATTTATGTGTTTCATCGTGAATAAGAAGGTCCAAGGGATACAGTAAACCTGAAGTGAAGCATCGGAATCTAAAACTGGACTCACAGGAGAGGTTCAAATCATAGAAAGTTAGAGTGTCAGTCCTCTGGTACTTAAGTCGGCATTGTGCCTATTGTATTAAATTTTGATTCAATTTCTGTGTTTCATCGTCAATAAGAAAGTCCAAGGGATACAGTAAACCCGATGTGAAGCATCGGAAACTGAAACTGGACTCACAGGAGAGGTACAAATCATAGAAATTTAGAGTGTCAGTCCTCTTGTACTTAAGCCGGCATTGTGCCTTTTGTACTAAATTCGGTTGCAATTTCTGTTTTTCATCGTCAATAAGATGGTCCATGGAAAACAGTAAACCTGAAGCGATGCATCGGAATCTAAAACTGGATTCACAGGAGAGGTTCGAATCATAGTAAGTTAGAGTGTCGGGCCTCTTGTACTTAAGTCGGCATTGTGACTTTTGTATTAAATTCAGATGGAATTTCTGTGTTTCATCGTCAATAAGAAGGTCCAAGGGATACTGTAAACCCTAAGTGAAGCATCGGAATCTAAAACTGGACTCACAGGAGAGGTTCAAATCATAGAAAGTTAGAGTGTCAGTCCTCTTGTACATAGGTCGGCATTGTGCCTTTTGAATTGAATTCGGATACAATTACTGAGATTCATCGTCAATAAGAAGGTCCAAGGGATACAGTAAAACTGAAGTGAAGCATCGGAAACTGAAACTGGACTCAAGGGAGAGGTTCAAATCATAGAAAACTATAGTGTCAGTCCTCTTGTACTTAAGTCGGCATTGTGCCTTTTGAATCAAATTCTAATGCAATTTCTGTGTTTCATCGTCAGTGAGAAGGTCCAAGGTATACAGTAAACCTGAAGTGAAGCATCGGCATCTTAAACTGGACTCACAGGAGGGGTTCAAATCATAGAAAGTTAGAGTGTCAGTCCTCTGGTACTTAAGTCGGCATTGTGCCTATTGTATTAAATTTTGATGCAATTTCTGTGTTTCATCGTCAATAAGAAAGTCCAGGGGATACAGTAAACCTGATGTGAAGCATCGGAAACTAAACCTGGACTCACAGGAGAGGTTCAAATCATAGAAATTTTTGAGCGTCAGTTATCTTGTACTTAAGCCGGCATTCTGCTTTTTGTACTAAATTCGGTTGCGATTTCTGTTTTTCATCGTCAATAAGAGGGTCCATGGAGAACAGTAAACCTGGAGTGAAGCATCGGAATCTAAAACTGGATTCACAGGAGAGGTTCGAATCATAGAAAATTAGAGTGTCGGGCCTCCTGTACTTAAGTCGTCATTGTGCTTTTTGTATCAAATTCAGATGCAATTTCTGTGTTTTATCGTCAATAAGAAGGTCCAAGGTATACAGTAAACCCTAAGTGAAGCCTCGGAATCTAAAACTGGACTCACAGGAGAGGTTCAAATCATAGAAAGTTAGAGTGTCAGTCCTCTTGTACATAAGTCGGCATTGTGCCTTTAGAATTGAATTTGGATACAATTTCTGAGATTCATCGTCAATAAGAAGGTGCAAGGGATACAGTAAAACTGAAGTGAAGCATCGGAAACTAAAACTGGACTCACAGGCGAGGTTCAAATTATAGAAAATTAGAGTGTCAGTCCTCTGGTACTTAAGTCAGCATTGTGCCTATTGTATTAAATTTTGATGCAATTTCTGTGTTTCATCGTCAATAAGAAAGTCCAAGGGATACAGTAAACCTGATGTGAAGCATCGGAAACTAAAACTGGACTCACAGGAGAGGTTCAAATCATATAAATTTTTGAGCGTCAGTCCTCTTGTACTTAAGCCGGCATTGTGTCTTTTGTACTAAATTCGGTTGCAATTTCTGTTTTTCATCGTCAATAAGAGGGTCCATGGAGAACAGTAAACCTGAAGTGAAGCATCGGAATCTAAAACTGGACTCACAGGAGAGGTTCAAATCATAGAATGTTAGAGTGTCAGTCCTCTTGTACTTACGTCGGCATTGTGCCTTTTGAATCAAATTCGGATACAATTTCTGTGTTTCATCGTCAGTGAGAAGGTCCAAGGTATACAGTAAACCTGAAGTGAAGCATCGGCATCTAAAACTGGACTCACAGGAGGGGTTCAAATCATAGAAAGTTAGAGTGTCAGTCCTCTGGTACTTAAGTCGGCATTGTGCCTATTGTATTAAATTTTGATGCAACTTCTGTGTTTCATCGTCAATAAGAAAGTCCAAGGGATACAGTAAACCTGAAGTGAAGCATCGGAATTTAAAACTGGACTCAAAGGAGTGGTTCAATTCATAGAAAGTTAGAGTGTCAGTCCTCTTGTACTTAAGTCGGCATTTTGCCTTTTGTATTATATTCGAATGCAATTTCTGTGTTTCATCGTCAATAAGAAGGTCCAAGGTATACTGTAAACCTGAAGTAAAGCGTCGGAATCTAAAAATGGACTCACAGGAGAGGTTCAAATCAAAGAAAGTTTGAGTGTCTGTCCTCTTATACTTAAGTCGGCATTGTGCCGTTTGTATTAAATTCGGATGCAATTTCTGTGTTTCATCGTCAATAAGAACGTCCAAGGTATACAGAAAACCTGAAGTGAAGCATCGGAATTTAAAACTGGACTCACAGGAGAGGACAAATCATACAAAGTTAGAGTGTCAGTCCTCTTGTACTTAAGTCGGAATTGTGCCCTCAGTAATAGATTCGTATGCAATTTCTGTGTTTCATCGTCAATGAGAAGGTCCAAGGTATACAGTAAACCTGAAGTGAAGCATCGGAATCCAAAACTGGTCTCACAGGAGAGGTTTAAATCATAGAAAGTTAAAGTGTCAGTCCTCTTGTACTTAAGTCGGCATTGTGCATTTTGTATTAAATTCGGATGGAATTTCGGAGTTTCATCGGCAATAAGAAGGTCCAAGGTATACAGTATACCTGAAGTGAAGCATCGGAATCCAAAACTGGACTCACAGGAGAGGTTTATATCATAGAAAGTTACAGTGTCTGTCCTCTTGTACTCAAGTCGGCATTGTTCGTTTTTTATTACTTTCGGATGCAATATCTGTGTTCCATCGTCAATAAGAAGGTCCAAGGGATACAGTAAACCTGAAGTGAAGCATCGGAATCCAAACTGGACTCACAGGAGGGGTTGAAATCATAGAAAGTTAGAGCGTCAGTCCTCTTGTACTTAAGTCGGCATTGTGCCTTTTATATTAAACGCAGATGGAATTTCTGAGTTCCATCGTCGATAAGAAGGTCCAAGGGATACAGTAAACCTGAAGTGAAGTATCGGAATCTAAAACTGGACTGTCAGGAGCGGTTCAAATCATAGAAAATTAGAGTATCAGTCCTCTTGTACTTAGGTCGGCATTGGGACTTTTGTACTGAATTCGGATGCAAGTTCTGTGTTTCATCGCTCATAAGAAGGTCCAAGGGAAACAGTAAACCTGAAGTGAATCGTCGGATTCTAAATCTGGACTCACAGGAGAGGTTCAAATCATAGAAAGTTAGAGTGTCAGTCCTCTTGTACTTAAGTCGGTATTGTGCCTTTTGTATTAAATTCGGATGCAATTTCTTTGTTTCATCGTCAATAAGAGGGTCCAAGGTATACAGTAAACCTGAAGTGAAGCATCGGAATCTAAAACTGGACTCACAGGAGAGGTTCAAATCATAAAAAGTTAGAGTGTCAGTCCTCTTGTACTTAAGTCGGCATTGTGCCTTTTGTATTAAATTCAGATGCAATTTCTGTGTTTCATCGTCAATAAGAAGGTCCAAGGGATACAGTAAACCTGAATTGAAGCATCGGAATCTAAAACTGGACTCACAGGAGAGGTTCAAATCATAGAAAGTTAGAGTGTCAGTTCTCTTGCACTCAAGCCTTCATTGTGCATGTTGTATAAAATTCGAATGCAATTTCTGTGTTTCATCGTCAATAAGACGGTCCAATGTATACAGTAAACCTGAAGTGAAGCATCGGAATCTAAAACTGGACTCAAAGGAGAGGTTCAAATCATAGGAAATTAGAGTGTCAGTCCTCTTGTTCTTAAGTCGGCATTGTGCCTTTTGTATTAAATTCGGATGCAATTTCTGTGTTTCATCGGCAATATTAAGGTCCAAGAGTTACAGTAAACCTGAAGTGAAGCAACGGAATCTAAAACCGGACTCACAGGAGAGGTTCCAATCATAGAGATTTAGAGTGTCAGTCCTCTTGTACTTATGTCGGCATTGTGTCTTTTTTATTACATTCGGATGCAATTTCTGTGTTTCATCGTCAATAAGAAGGTCCAAGGTATACTGTAAACCTGAAGTGAAGCATCGGAATCCAAAACTGAACTCACAGGAGAGGTTTAAATAATAGAAAGTTAGAGTGTCTGTCCTCTTGTACTCAAGTCGGCATTGTGCGTTTTTTATTAAATTCGGATGCAATTTCTGTGTTTCATCGTCAATAAGAAGGTCCAAGGGATACAGTAAACCTGAAGTGAAGCATCGGGAACTAAAAGTGGACTCACAAGAGAGGTTCAAAACATAGAAAGTTAGAGTGTCAGTCCTCTAGTACTTAAGTCGGCATTGTGCCTTTTTTATTAAATTCGGATGCAATTTCTGTGTTTCATCGACAATAAGAAGGTCCAAGGGATACAGTAAACCTGAAGTGAAGCATCGGAATCCAAACTTTATTCACAGGAGAGGTTCAAATCATAGAAAAATAGAGTGTCAGTCCTCTTGTACTTAAGTCGGCATTGTGCCTTTTGTATTAAATTCGGATGCAATTTCTGTGTTTCATCGTCAATGAGAAGATCCAAGGGATACAGCAAACCTGAAGTGAAGCATTGGAATCCAAACTGGACTCACAGGAGAGGTTCAAATCATAGATAGTTAGAGTGTCAGTCCTCTTGTACTTAAGTCGGCATTGTGCCTTTTGTATTAAATTCGGATGCAATTTCTGTGTTTCATCGTCAATATGAAGGTACAAGGTATACGGTAAACCTGAAGTGAAGCATCGGTATCTAAAACTGGACTCACAGGAGAGGTTCAAATAATAGAAAGTTAGAGTGTCAGTCCTCTTGTAATTAAGTCGGCATTCTGCCTTTTGTATTAAATTCGGATGCAATTTCTGTGTTTCATCGTCAGTAAGAAGGTCCAAGGGATACAGTAAACCTGAAGTGAAGCATCGGAATCTAAAACTGGACTCACAGGAGAGGTTCGAATCATAGAAAGTTAGAGTGTCAGTTCTCTTGTACTTAAGCATTCATTGTGCATTTTGTATTAAATTTGGATGCAATTTCTGTGTTTCATCGTCAATAAGAAGGTCCAAGGTATACAGAAAACTTGAAGTGAAGCATCGGAATTTAAAACTGGACTCACAGGAGAGGACAAATCATACAAAGTTAGAGTGTCAGTCCTCTTGTACGTAAGTCGGAATTGTGCCCTTAGTAATAGATTCGTATGCAATTTCTGTGTTTCATCGTCAATGAGAAGGTCCAAGGTATACAGTAAACCTGAAGTGAAGCATCGGAATCCAAAACTGGTCTCACAGGAGAGGTTTAAATCATAGAAAATTAAAGTGTCAGTCCTCTTGTACTTTAGTCGGCATTGTGCATTTTGTATTAAATTCGGATGGAATTTCGGAGTTTCATCGGCAATAAGAAGGTCCAAGGTATACAGTATACCTGAAGTGAAGCATCGGAATCCAAAACTGGACTCACAGGAGAGGTTTATATCATAGAAAGTTACAGTGTCTGTCCTCTTGTACTCAAGTCGGCATTGTTCGTTTTTTATTACTTTCGGATGCAATATCTGTGTTGCATCGTCAATAAGAAGGTCCAAGGGATACATTAAACCTGAAGTGAAGCATCGGAATCCAAACTGGGCTCACAGGAGGGGTTGAAATCATAGAAAGTTAGAGCGTCAGTCCTCTTGTACTTAAGTCGGCATTGTGCCTTTTATATTAAACGCAGATGGAATTTCTGAGTTCCATCGTCGATAAGAAGGTCCAAGGGATACAGTAAACCTGAAGTGAAGTATCGGAATCTAAAACTGGACTGTCAGGAGCGGTTCAAATCATAGAAAATTAGAGTATCAGTCCTCTTGTACTTAGGTCGGCATTGGGACGTTTGTACTGAATTCGGATGCAAGTTCTGTGTTTCATCGTTCATAAGAAGGTCCAAGGGAAACAGTAAACCTGAAGTGAATCGTCGGATTCTAAATCTGGACTCACAGGAGAGGTTCAAATCATAGAAAGGTAGAGTGTCAGTCCTCTTGTACTTAAGTCGGTATTGTGCCTTTTGTATTAAATTCGGATGCAATTTCTTTGTTTCATCGTCAATAAGAGGGTCCAAGGTATACAGTAAACCTGAAGTGAAGCATCGGAATCTAAAACTGGACTCACAGGAGAGGTTCAAATCATAAAAAGTTAGAGTGTCAGTCCTCTTGTACTTAAGTCGGCATTGTGCCTTTTGTATTAAATTCAGATGCAATTTCTGTGTTTCATCGTCAATAAGAAGGTCCAAGGGATACAGTAAACCTGAATTGAAGCATCGGAATCTAAAACTGGACTCACAGGAGAGGTTCAAATCATAGAAAGTTAGAGTGTCAGTTCTCTTGCACTCAAGTCTTCATTGTGCATGTTGTATAAAATTCGAATGCAATTTCTGTGTTTCATCGTCAATAAGACGGTCCAATGTATACAGTAAACCTGAAGTGAAGCATCGGAATCTAAAACTGGACTCAAAGGAGAGGTTCAAATCATAGGAAATTAGAGTGTCAGTCTTCTTGTTCTTAAGTCGGCATTGTGCCTTTTGTATTAAATTCGGATGCAATTTCTGTGTTTCATCGGTAATATTAAGGTCCAAGAGTTACAGTAAACCTGAAGTGAAGCAACGGAATCTAAAACCGGACTCACAGGAGAGGTTCCAATCATAGAGATTTAGAGTGTCAGTCCTCTTGTACTTATGTCGGCATTGTGTCTTTTTTATTACATTCGGATGCAATTTCTGTGTTTCATCGTCAATAAGAAGGTCCAAGGTATACTGTAAACCTGAAGTGAAGCATCGGAATCCAAAACTGAACTCACAGGAGAGGTTTAAATCATAGAAAGTTAGAGTGTCTGTCCTCTTGTACTCAAGTCGGCATTGTGCGTTTTTTATTAAATTCGGATGCAATTTCTGTGTTTCATCGTCAATAAGAAGGTCCAAGGGATACAGTAAACCTGAAGTGAAGCATCGGGAACTAAAAGTGGACTCACAAGAGAGGTTCAAAACATAGAAAGTTAGAGTGTCAGTCCTCTAGTACTTAAGTCGGCATTGTGCCTTTTTTATTAAATTCGGATGCAATTTCTGTGTTTCATCGACAATAAGAAGGTCCAAGGGATACAGTAAACCTGAAGTGAAGCATCGGAATCCAAACTTTATTCACAGGAGAGGTTCAAATCATAGAAAAATAGAGTGTCAGTCCTCTTGTACTTAAGTCGGCATTGTGCCTTTTGTATTAAATTCAGATGCAATTTCTGTGTTTCATCGTCAATGAGAAGATCCAAGGGATACAGTAAACCTGAAGTGAAGCATTAAAATCCAAACTGGACTCACAGGAGAGGTTCAAATCATAGATAGTTAGAGTGTCAGTCCTCTTGTACTTAAGTCGGCATTGTGCCTTTTGTATTAAATTCGGATGCAATTTCTGTGTTTCATCGTCAATATGAAGGTACAAGGTATACGGTAAACCTGAAGTGAAGCATCGGTATCTAAAACTGGACTCACAGGAGAGGTTCAAATAATAGAAAGTTAGAGTGTCAGTCCTCTTGTACTTAAGTTGGCATTCTGCCTTTTGTATTAAATTCGGATGCAATTTCTGTGTTTCATCGTCAGTAAGAAGGTCCAAGGGATACAGTAAACCTGAAGTGAAGCATCGGAATCTAAAACTGGACTCACAGGAGAGGTTCGAATCATAGAAAGTTAGAGTGTCAGTTCTCTTGTACTTAAGCATTCATTGTGCATTTTGTATTAAATTCGGATGCAATTTCTGTGTTTCATCGTCAATATGAAGGTACAAGGTATACGGTAAACCTGAAGTGAAGCATCGGTATCTAAAACTGGACTCACAGGAAAGGTTCAAATCATAGAAAAGTAGAGTGTCAGTCCTCTTGTACTTAAGACGGTATTGTGCCTTTTTATTAAATTCGGATACAATTTCTGTGTTTCATCGTCAATATTAAGGTCCAAGGGATACAGTAAACCTGAAGTGAAGCATCGGAATTTAAAACTGGACTCAAAGGAGTGGTTCAAATCATAGAAAGTTAGAGTGTCAGTCCTCTTGTACTGAAGTCGGCATTTTGCCTTTTGTATTATATACGGATGCAATTTCTGTGTTTCATCGTCAATAAGAAGGTCCAAGGTATACTGTAAACCTGAAGTGAAGCGTCGGAATCTAAAAATGGACTCACAGGAGAGGTTCAAGTCATAGAAAGTTTGAGTGTCTGTCCTCTTATACTTAAGTCGGCATTGTGCCGTTTGTATTAAATTCGGATGCAATTTCTGTGTTTCATCGTCAATAAGAAGGTCCAAGGTATACAGAAAACTTGAAGTGAAGCATCGGAATTTAAAACTGGACTCACAGGAGAGGACAAATCATACAAAGTTAGAGTGTCAGTCCTCTTGTATTTAAGTCGGAATTGTGCCCTTAGTAATAGATTCGTATGCAATTTCTGTGTTTCATCGTCAATGAGAAGGTCCAAGGTATACAGTAAACCTGAAGTGAAGCATCGGAATCTAAAACTGGACTCACAGGAGAGGTTTAAATCATAGAAAGTTAAAGTGTCAGTCCTCTTGTACTTAAGTCGGCATTGTGAATTTGTATTAAATTCGGATGGAATTTCGGAGTTTCATCGTCAATAAGAAGGTCCAAGGTATACAGTATACCTGAAGTGAAGCATCGGAATCCAAAACTGGTCTCACAGGAGAGGTTTATATCATAGAAAGTTACAGTGTCTGTCCTCTTGTACTCAAGTCGGCATTGTTCGTTTTTTATTAAATTCGGATGCAATTTCTGTGTTTCATCGTCAATAAGAAGGTCCAAGGGATACAGTAAACCTCAAGTGAAGCAGCGGAAACTAAAACTGGACTCACAAGAGAGGTTCAAAACATAGAAATTAGAGTGTTAGTACTCTAGTACTTAAGTCGGCATTGTGCCTTTTGTATTAAATCGGGATGCAATTTCTGTGTTTCATCGTCAATAAGAAGGTCCAAGGTATACAGTAAACCCTTAGTGAACCTTCGGAAACTAAAACTGGACTCACAGGAGAGGTTCAAATCATAGAAAGTTATGGTATCAGTCCTCTTGTACTTGAGTCGGCATTGTGACTTTTGTATTAAATTCAGATGGAATTTCTGTGTTTCATCGTCAATAAGAAGGTCCAAGGGATACAGTAAATCTGAAGTGCTGCATCGGAATCCAAATTGGACTCACAGGAGGGGTTCAAACCATAGAAAGTTACAGTGTCACTCCTCTTGTACTTAAGTCGGCATTGTGCCTTTTATATTAAATTCAGATAGAATTTCTGTGTTCCATCGTCGATAAGAAGGTCCAAGGGATACATTAAACCTGAAGTGAAGCATCGGAATCCAAACTGGACTCACAGGAGAGGTTCAAATCATAGATAGTTAGAGTGTCAGTCCTCTTGTACTTAAGTCGGCATTGTGCCTTTTGTATTAAATTCGGATGCAGTTTCAGTGTTTCATCGTCAATATGAAGGTCCAAGGTATACGGTGAACCTGAAGTGAAGCATCGGTATCTAAAACTGGACTCACAGGAGAGGTTCAAATCATAGAAAGTTAGAGTGTAAGTCCTCTTGTACTTAAGTCGGCATTCTGCCTTTTGTATTAAATTCGGATGCAATTTCTGTGTTTCATCGTCAATAAGAAGGTCCAATGGATACAGTAAACCTGAAGTGAAGCAACGGAATCTAAAACTGGACTCACAGGAGAGGTTCAAATCATAGAAAGTTAGAGTGTCAGTCCTCCTGTACTTAAGTCGGCATTGTGCCTTTTGTATTAAATTCGGATGCAATTTCTGTGTTTCATCGCCAAATAGAAGGTCCAAGTTATACAGTAAACCTGAAGTGAAGCATCGGAATCTAAAACTGGACTCACAGGAGAGGTTCGAATCACAGAAAGTTAGAGTGTCAGTTCTCTTGTACTTAAGCCTTCATTGTGCATTTTGTAGTAAATTCGAATGCAATTTCTGTGTTTCATCGTCAGTAAGACGGTCCAAGGTATACAGTAAACCTGAAGTGAAGCATCGGAATCTAAAACTGGACTCACAGGAGAGGTTCAAATCATAGAAAATTAGAGTGTCAGTCCTCTTGTACTTATGTCGGCATTGTGCCTTTTTATTAAATTCGCATACAATTTCTGTGTTCCATCCTCAATATTAAGGTCCAAGGGATACAGTAAACCTGAAGTGAAGCATCGGAATCTAAAACCGGACTCACAGGAGAGGTTCAAATCATAGAAAGTTAGAATGTCAGTCCTCTTGTACTTAAGTCGCATTGTGCCTTTTTTATTAAATTCGGACGCAATTTCTGTGTTTCATCGACAATAAGAAGGTCCAAGGGATACAGTAAACCTGAAGTGAAGCATCGGAATCCAAAACTGGACTCAAAGGAGTGGTTCAAATCATAGAAAGTTAGAGTGTCAGTCCTCTTGTACTTAAGTCGGCATTTTGCCTTTTGTATTAAATTCGGATGCATTTTCTGTGTTTCATCGTCAATAAGAAGGTCCAAGGTATACTGTAAACCTGAAGTGAAGCATCGGAATCTAAAAATGGACTCACAGGAGAGGTTCAAATCATAGAAAGTTTGAGTGTCTGTCCTCTTATACTTAAGTCGGCATTGTGCCGTTTGTATTAAATTCGAGTGCAATTTCTGTGTTTCATCGTCAATAAGAAGGTCCAAGGTATACAGAAAACCTGAAGTGAAGCATCGGAATTTAAAACTGGACTCACAGGAGAGGACGAATCATAGAAAGTTAGAGTGTCAGTCCTCTTGTACTTAAGTCGGAATTGTGCCCTTTGTTATAGATTCGGATGCAATTTCTGTGTTTCATCGTCAATGAGAAGGTCCAAGGTATACAGTAAACCTGAAGTGAAGCATCGGAATCTAAAACTGGACTCACAGGAGAGGTTTAAATCATAGAAAGTTAAAGTGTCAGTCCTCTTGTACTTAAGTCGGCATTGTCCCCTTTGTATTAAATTGGGATGCAATTTCTGTGTTTCATCGTCAATAAGAAGGTCCAAGGTATACAGTAAACCCTTAGTGAAGCTTCGGAAACTAAAACTGGACTCACAGGAGATGTTCAAATCATAGAAAGTTAGAGTATCAGTCCTCTTGTACTTAAGTCGGCATTGTGACTTTTGTATTAAATTCAGATGGAATTTCTGTGTTTCATCGTCAATAAGAAGGTCCAAGGGATACAGTAAACCTGAAGTGAAGCATCGGAGTCCAAATTGGACTTACAGGAGGGGTTCAAACCATAGAAAGTTACAGTGTCAGTCCTCTTGTACTTAAGTCGGCATTGTGCCTTTTATATTAAATTCAGATGGAATTTCTGTGTTCCATCGTCGATAAGAAGGTCCAAGGGATACAGTAAACCTGAAGTGAAGCATCGGAATCTAAAACTGGACTGTCAGGACCGGTTCAAATCATAGAAAATTAGAGTGTCAGTCCTCTTGTACTTAAGTCGGCATTGGGCCTTCTGTACTGAAATCGGATGCAATTTCTGTGTTTCATCGTTCATAAGAAGGTCCAAGGGAGACAGTAAACCTGAAATGAAGCAACGGAATCTAAAACTGGACTCACAGGAGAGGTTCAAATCATAGAAAGTTAGAGTGTCAGTCCTCTTGTACTTAAGTCGGCATTGTGCATTTTGTATTAAATTCGGATGCAATTTCTGTGATTCATCGTCAATAAGAAGATCCAAGGGATACAGTAAACCTGAAGTGAAGCATCGGAATCCAAACTGGACTCACAGGAGAGGTTCAAATCATAGTTAGTTAGAGTGTCAGTCCTCTTGTACTTAAGTCGGCATTGTGCCTTTTGTATTAAATTCGGATGCAGTTTCTGTGTTTCATCGTCAATATGAAGGTCCAAGGTATACGGTAAACCTGAAGTGAAGCATCGGTATCTAAAACTGGACTCACAGGAGAGGTTCAAATCATAGAAAGTTAGAGTGTAAGTCCTCTTGTACTTAAGTCGGCATTCTGCCTTTTGTATTAAATTCGGATGCAATTTCTGTGTTTCATCGTCAATAAGAAGGTCCAATGGATACAGTAAACCTGAAGTGAAGCAACGGAATCTAAAACTGGACTCACAGGAGAGGTTCAAATCATAGAAAGTTAGAGTGTCAGTATTCCTGTACTTAAGTCGGCATTGTGCCTTTTGTATTAAATTCGGATGCAATTTCTGTGTTTCATCGCCAAATAGAAGGTCCAAGTTATACAGCAAACCTGAAGTGAAGCTTCGGAATCTAAAACTGGACTCACAGGAGAGGTTCGAATCACAGAAAGTTAGAGTGTCAGTTCTCTTGTACTTAAGCCTTCATTGTGCATTTTGTATTAAATTCGAATGCAATTTCTGTGTTTCATCGTCAATAAGACGGTCCAAGGTATACAGTAATCCTGAAGTGAAGCATCGGTATCTAAAACTGGACTCACAGGAGAGGTTCAAATCATAGAAAATTAGAGTGTCAGTCCTCTTGTACTTATGTCGGCATTGTGCCTTTTTATTAAATTCGCATACAATTTCTGTGTTTCATCCTCAATATTAAGGTCCAAGGGATACAGTAAACCTGAAGTGAAGCATCGGAATCTAAAACCGGACTCACAGGAGAGGTTCAAATCATAGAAAGTTAGAATGTCAGTCCTCTTGTACTTAAGTCGGCATTGTGCCTTTTTTATTAAATTCGGACGCAATTTCTGTGTTTCATCGACAATAAGAAGGTCCAAGGGATACAGTAAACCTGAAGTGAAGCATCGGAATCTAAAACTGGACTCAAAGGAGTGGTTCAAATCATAGAAAGTTAGAGTGTCAGTCCTCTTGTACTTATGTCGGCATTGTGACTTTTGTATTAAATTCAGATGGAATTTCTGTGTTTCATCGTCAATAAGAAGGTCCAAGGTATACAGAAAGCCTGAAGTGAAGCATCGGAATTTAAAACTGGACTCACAGGAGAGAACGAATCATGGAAAGTTAGAGTGTCAGTCCTCTTGTACTTATGTCGGAATTGTGCCCTTTGTAATAGATTCGGATGCAATTTCTGTGTTTCATCGTCAATGAGAAGGTCCAAGGTATACAGTAAACCTGAAGTGAAGCATCGGAATCTAAAACTGGACTCACAGGAGAGGTTTAAATCATAGAAAGTTCAAGTGTCAGTCCTCTTGTACTTAAGTCGGCATTGTGCATTTTGTATTAAATTCGGATGCAATTTCTGTGTTTCATCGTCAATAAGTCGGTGCAAGGTATACAGTAAACCTGAAGTGAAGCATCGGAATCTAAAACTGGACTCACAGGAGAGGTTCAAATGATAGAAAGTTACAGTGTCAGTCCTCTTGTACTTAAGTCAGCATTGTGCCTTTTGTATTACATTCGGATGCACTTTCTGTGTTTCATTGTCAATAAGAAGGTCCAAGGTATACAGTAAACCTGAAGTGAAGCATCGGAATCCAAAACTGGATTCACAGGAGAGGTTTAAATCATAGAAAGTTACAGTGTCTGTCCTCTTGTACTCAAGTCGGCATTGTTCGTTTTTTATTAAATTCGGATGCACTTTCTGTGTTTCATCGTCAATAAGAAGGTCCAAGGGATACAGTAAACCTGAAGTGAAGCATCGGAAACTAAAACTGGACTCACAAGAGAGGTTCAAAACATAGAAATTAGAGTGTCAGTCCTCTAGTACTTAAGTCGGCATTGTGCCTTTTGTATTAAATTGGGATGCAATTTCTGTGTTTCATCGTCAATAAGAAGGTCCAAGGTATAAAGTAAACCCTTAATGAAGCTTCGGAAACTAAAACTGGACTCACAGGAGAGGTTCAAATCATAAAAGTTAGAGTATCAGTCCTCTTGTACTTAAGTCGGCATTGTGACTTTTGTATTAAATTCAGATGGAATTTCTGTGTTTCATCGTCAATAAGAAGGTCCAAGGTATACAGAAAGCCTGAAGTGAAGCATCGGAATTAAAAACTGGACTCACAGGACAGAACGAATCATAGAAAGTTAGAGTGTCAGTCCTCTTGTACTTATGTCGGAATTGTGCCCCTTGTAATAGATTCGGATGCAATTTCTGTGTTTCATCGTCAATGAGAAGGTCCAAGGTATACAGTAAACCTGAAGTGAAGCATCGGAATCTAAAACTGGTCTCACAGGAGAGGTTTAAATCATAGAAAGTTAAAGTGTCAGTCCTCTTGTACTTAAGTCGGCATTGTGCATTTTGTATTAAACTCGGATGCAATTTCTGTGTTTCATCGTCAATAAGACGGTGCAAGGTATACAGTAAACCTGAAGTGAAGCATCGGAATCTAAAACTGGACTCACAGGAGAGGTTCAAATGATAGAAAGTTACAGTGTCAGTCCTCTTGTACTTAAGTCAGCATTGTGCCTTTTGTATTACATTCGGATGCACTTTCTGTGTTTCATTGTCAATAAGAAGGTCCAAGGTATACAGTAAACCTGAAGTGAAGCATCGGAATCCAAAACTGGACTCACAGGAGAGGTTTAAATCATAGAAAGTTACAGTGCCGGTCCTCTTGTACTCAAGTCGGCATTGTTCGTTTTTTATTAAATTCGGATGCAATTTCTGTGCTTCATCGTCAATAAGAAGGTCCAAGGGATACAGTAAACCTGAAGTGAAGCATCGGAAACTAAAACTGGACTCACAAGAGAGGTTCAAAACATGGAAATTAGAGTGTCAGTCCTCTAGTACTTAAGTCGGCATTGTGCCTTTTGTATTAAATTGGGATGCAATTTCTGTGTTTCATCGTCAATAAGAAGGTCCAAGGTATAAAGTAAACCCTTAATGAAGCTTCGGAAACTAAAACTGGACTCACAGGAGAGGTTCAAATCATAAAAGTTAGAGTATCAGTCCTCTTGTACTTAAGTCGGCATTCTGCCTTTTGTATGAAATTCAGATGCAGTTTCTGTGTTTCATCGTCAATAAGAAGGTCCAAGGGATACAGTAAACCTGAAGTGAAGCATCGGAATCTAAAACTGGACTCACAGGAGAGGTTCAAATCATAGAAAGTTAGAGTGTCAGTCCTCTTGTACTTAAGTCGGCATTGTGCCTTTTGTGTTAAATTCGGATGCAATTTCTGTGTTTCATCGCCAAATAGAAGGTCCAAGTTATACAGTAAACCTGAAGTGAAGCATCGGAATCTAAAACTGGACTTACAGGAGAGGTTCGAATAATAGAAAGTTAGAGTGTCAGTTCTCTTGTACTTAAGTCTTCATTGTGCATTTTGTATTGAATTCGAATACAATTTCTGGTGTTTCATCGTCAATAAGACGGTCCAAGGTATACAGTAAACCTGAAGTGAAGCATCGGAATCTACAACTGGACTCACAGGAGAGGTTCAAATCATAGAAAATTAGAGTGTCAGTCCTCTTGTACTTAAGTCGGCATTGTGCATTTTGTATTAAATTCGGATGCAATTTCTGTGATTCATCGTCAATAAGAAGATCCAAGGGATACAGTAAACCTGAAGTGAAGCATCGGAATCCAAACTGGACTCACAGGAGAGGTTCAAATCATAGTTAGTTAGAGTGTCAGTCCTCTTGTACTTAAGTCGGCATTGTGCCTTTTGTATTAAATTCGGATGCAGTTTCTGTGTTTCATCGTCAATATGAAGGTCCAAGGTATACGGTAAACCTGAAGTGAAGCATCGGTATCTAAAACTGGACTCACAGGAGAGGTTGAAATCATAGAAAGTTAGAGTGTAAGTCCTCTTGTACTTAAGTCGGCATTCGGCCTTTTGTATTAAATTCGGATGCAATTTCTGTGTTTCATCGTCAATAAGAAGGTCCAATGGATACAGTAAACCTGAAGTGAAGCAACGGAATCTAAAACTGGACTCACAGGAGAGGTTCACATCATAGAAAGTTAGAGTGTCAGTATTCCTGTACTTAAGTCGGCATTGTGCCTTTTGTATTAAATTCGGATGCAATTTCTGTGTTTCATCGCCAAATAGAAGGTCCAAGTTATACAGCAAACCTGAAGTGAAGCTTCGGAATCTAAAACTGGACTCACAGGAGAGGTTCGAATCACAGAAAGTTAGAGTGTCAGTTCTCTTGTACTTAAGCCTTCATTGTGCATTTTGTATTAAATTCGAATGCAATTTCTGTGTTTCATCGTCAATAAGACGGTCCAAGGTATACAGTAAACCTGAAGTGAAGCATCGGTATCTAAAACTGGACTCACAGGAGAGGTTCAAATCATAGAAAATTAGAGTGTCAGTCCTCTTGTTCTTATGTCGGCATTGTGCCTTTTTATTAAATTCGCATACAATTTCTGTGTTTCATCCTCAATATTAAGGTCCAAAGGATACAGTAAACCTGAAGTGAAGCAACGGAATCTAAAACCGGACTCACAGGAGAGGTTCAAATCATAGAAAGTTAGAATGTCAGTCCTCTTGTACTTATGTCGGCATTGTGCCTTTTTTATTAAATTCGGACGCAATTTCTGTGTTTCATCGACAATAAGAAGGTCCAAGGGATACAGTAAACCTGAAGTGAAGCATCGGAATCTAAAACTGGACTCAAAGGAGTGGTTCAAATCATAGAAAGTTAGAGTGTCAGTCCTCTTGTACTTATGTCGGCATTGTGACTTTTGTATTAAATTCAGATGGAATTTCTGTGTTTCATCGTCAATAAGAAGGTCCAAGGGATACAGTAAACCTGAAGTGAAGCATCGGAATCCAAATTGGACTCACAGGAGGGGTTCAAACCATAGAAAGTTACAGTGCCAGTCCTCTTGTACTTACGTCGGCATTGTGCCGTTTGTATTAAATTCGGATGCAATTTCTGTGTTTCATCGTCAATAAAAAGGTCCAAGGTATACAGAAAGCCTGAAGTGAAGCATCGGAATTTAAAACTGGAATCACAGGAGAGAACGAATCATAGAAAGTTAGAGTGTCAGTCCTCTTGTACTTATGTCGGAATTGTGCCCTTTGTAATAGATTCGGATGCAATTTCTGTGTTTCATCGTCAATGAGAAGGTCCAAGGTATACAGTAAACCTGAAGTGAAGCATCGGAATCTAAAACTGGACTCACAGGAGAGGTTTAAATCATAGAAAGTTAAAGTGTCAGTCCTCTTGTACTTAAGTCGGCATTGTGCATTTTGTATTAAATTCGGATGCAATTTCTGTGTTTCATCGTCAATAAGACGGTGCAAGGTATACAGTAAACCTGAAGTGAAGCATCGGAATCTAAAACTGGACTCACAGGAGAGGTTCAAATGATAGAAAGTTACAGTGTCAGTCCTCTTGTACTTAAGTCAGCATTGTGCCTTTTGTATTACATTCGGATGCACTTTCTGTGTTTCATTGTCAATAAGAAGGTCCAAGGTATACAGTAAACCTGAGGTGAAGCATCGGAATCCAAAACTGGACTCACAGGAGAGGTTTAAATCATAGAAAGTTACAGTGTCTGTCCTCTTGTACTCAAGTCGGCATTGTTCGTTTTTTATTAAATTCGGATGCAATTTCTGTGTTTCATCGTCAATAAGAAGGTCCAAGGGATACAGTAAACCTGAAGTGAAGCATCGGAAACTAAAACTGGACTCACAAGAGAGGTTCAAAACATAGAAATTAGAGTGTCAGTCCTCTAGTACTTAAGTCTGCATTGTGCCTTTTGTATTAAATTGGGATGCAATTTCTGTGTTTCATCGTCAATAAGAAGGTCCAAGGTATAAAGTAAATCCTTAATGAAGCTTCGGAAACTAAAACTGGACTCACAGGAGAGGTTCAAATCATAAAAGTTAGAGTATCAGTCCTCTTGTACTTAAGTCGGCATTGTGACTTTTGTATTAAATTCAGATGGAATTTCTGTGTTTCATCGTCAATAAGAAAGTCCAAGGGATACAGTAAACCTGAAGTGAAGCATCGGAATCCAGATTGGACTTAAAGGAGGGGTTCAAACCATAGAAAGTTACAGTGTCAGTCCTCTTGTACTTAAGTCGGCATTGTGCCTTTTATATTAAATTCAGATGGAATTTCTGTGTTCCATCGTCGATAAGAAGGTCCAAGGGATACAGTAAACCTGAAGTGAAGGATCGGCATCTAAAACTGGACTGTCAGGACCGGTTCAAATCATAGAAAATTAGAGTGTCAGTCCTCTTGTACATAAGTCGGCATTGGGCCTTCTGTACTGAAATCGGATGCAATTTCTGTGTTTCATCGTCAATAAGAAGGTCCAAGGTATACAGTAAACCTGAAGTGAAGCATCGGAATCTAAAACTGGACTCACAGGAGAGGTTCAAATCATAGAAAGTTAGAGTGTCAGTCCTCTTGTACTTAAGTCGGCATTCTGCCTTTTGTATGAAATTCAGATGCAATTTCTGTGTTTCATCGTCAATAAGAAGGTCCAAGGTATACAGTAAACCTGAAGTGAAGCATCGGAATCTAAAACTGGACTTACAGGAGAGGTTCGAATAATAGAAAGTTAGAGTGTCAGTTCTCTTGTACTTAAGTCTTCATTGTGCATTTTGTATTGAATTCGAATACAATTTCTGTGTTTCATCGTCAATAAGATGGTCCAAGGTATACAGTAAACCTGAAGTGAAGCATCGGAATCTACAACTGGACTCACAGGAGAGGTTCAAATCATAGAAAATTAGAGTGTCAGTCCTCTTGTACTTAAGTGGGCATTGTGAATTTTGTATTACATTCGGATGCAATTTCTGTGTTTCATCGTCAATATTAAGGTCCAAGGTATCCAGTAAACCTGAAGTGAAGCATCGGACTCTAAAACCGGACTCACAGGAGAGGTTCAAATCATAGGAAGTTAGAGTGTCAGTCCTCTTGTACTTAAGTCGGCATTGTGCCTTTTTTAATAAATTCGGATGCAATTTCTGTGTTTCATCGACAACAAGAAGGTCCAAGGGATGCAGTAAACCTGAAGTGAAGCATCGGAATCTAAAACTTGACTCAAAGGAGTGGTTCAAATCATAGAAAGTTAGAGTGTCAGTCCTCTTGTACTTAAGTCGGCATTGTGCCTTTTGTATTAAATTCGGATACATTTTCTGTGTTTCATCTTCAATAAGAAGGTCCAAGGTATACTGTAAACCTAAAGTGAAGCATCGGAATCTAAAATGGGACATACAGGAGAGGTTCAAATCATAGAAAGTTAGAGTGTCAGACCTCTTGTACTTAAGTCTTCATTGTGCATTTTGTATTAAATTCGAATGCAATTTCTGTGTTTCATCGTCAATAAGACGGTGCAAGGTATACAGTAAACCTGAAGTGAAGCATTGGAATCTAAAACTGGACTCACAGGAGAGGTTCAAATCTTAGAAAGTTACAGTGTCAGTCCTCTTGTACTTAAGTCGGCATTGTGCATTTTGTATTACATTCGGATGCAATTTCTGTGTTTCATCGTCAATAAGAAGGTCCAAGGTATATAGTAAACCTGAAGTGAAGCATCGGAATCCAAAACTGGACTCAAAGGATAGGTTTAAATCATAGAAAGTTACGGTGTCTGTCCTCTTGTACTCAAGTCGGCATTGTTCGTTTTTTATTAAATTCGGATGCAATTTCTGTGTTTCATCGTCAATAAGAAGGTCCAAGGGATACAGTAAACCTGAAGTGAAGCATCGGAAACTAAAACTGGACTCACAAGAGAGGTTCAAAATATAGAAATTAGAGTGTCAGTCCTCTAGTACTTAAGTCAGCATTGTGCCTTTTGTATTAAATTGGGATGGAATTTTTGTGTTTCATCGTCAATAAGAAGGTCCAAGGTATACTGTAAACCCTTAGTGAAGCATCGGAAACTAAAACTGGACTCACAGGAGAGGTTCAAATCATAGAAAGTTAGAGTATCAGTCCTCTTGTACTTAAGTCGGCATTGTGACTTTTGTATTAAATTCAGATGGAATTTCTGTGTTTCATCGTCAATAAGAAGGTCCAAGGGATACAGTAAACCTGAAGTGAAGCATCGGAATCCAAACTGGACTCACAGGAGGGGATTCAAACCATAGAAAGTTACAGTGTCAGTCCTCTTGTACGTAAGTCGGCATTGTGCGTTTTATATTAAATTCAGATGGAATTTCTGTTTCCATCGTCGATAAGAAGGTCCAAGGGATACAGTAAACCTGAAGTGAAGCATCGGAATCTAAAACTGGACTCACAGGGGAGGTTCGAATAATAGAAAGTTAGAGTGTCAGTTCTCTTGTACTTAAGTCTTCATTGTGCATTTTGTATTGAATTCGAATGCAATTTCTGTGATTCATCGTCAATAAGATGGTCCAAGGTATACAGTAAACCTGAATTGAAGCATCGGAATCTAAAACTGGACTCACAGGAGAGGTTCAAATCATAGAAAATTAGAGTGTCAGTACTCTTGTACTTAAGTCGGCTTTGTGCCTTTTGTATTAAATTCGGATGCAATTTCTGTGTTTCATCGTCAATATTAAGGTCCAAGGTATCCAGTAAACCTGAAGTGAAGCATCGGAATCTAAAACCGGACTCACAGGAGAGGTTCAAATCATAGAAAGTTAGAGTGTCAGTCCTCTTGTACTTAAGTCGGCATTGTGCCTTTTTTAATAAATTCGGATGCAATTTCTGTGTTTCATCGACAATAAGAAGGTCCAAGGGATACAGTAAACCTGAAGTGAAGCATCGGAATATAAAACTTGACTCAAAGGAGTGTTTCAAATCATAGAAAGTTAGAGTGTCAGTCCTCTTGTACTTAAGTCGGCATTGTGACTTTTGTATTAAATTCGGATGCAATTTCTGTGTTTCAACGACAATAAGAAGGTCCAAGGCATACAGTAAACTTGAAGTGAAGCATCGGGATCAAAAACTGGACTCAAAGGAATGGATCAAATCATAGAAAGTTAGAGTCTCAGTCCTCTTGTACTTAAGTCGGCATTGTGCCTTTTGTATTAAATTCGGATGAAATTTCTGTGTTTCCTCGTCAATAAGAATGTCCAAGGTATACTGTAAACCTGAAGTGAAGCATCGGAATCCAAAACTGGATTCACAGGAGAGGTTTAAATCATACAAAGTTACAGTGTCTGTCCTCTTGTACTCAAGTCGGCATTGTGCGTTTATTATTAATTTGGGATGCAATTTCTGTGTTTCATCGTCAATAAGAAGGTCCAAGGGATACAGTAAACCTGAAGTGAAGCATCGGAAACTAAAACTTGACTCACAGGAGAGGTTCAAATCGTAGAAAGTTTAGTGTCAGTCCTCTAGTACTTAAGACGGCATTGTGCCTCTTGTATTAAATTCGGATGCAATTTCTGTGTTTCATCGTCAATAAGAAGGTCCAAGGTATACAGTAAACCTGAAGTGAAGCATCGGAATCCAAAACTGGACTCACAGGAGAGGTTTAAATCATAGAAAGTTACAGTGTCTGTCCTCTTGTACTCAAGTCGGCCTTGTGCGTTTTTTTTTTTAATTCGGATGCAATTTCTGTGTTTCATCATCAATAAGAAGGTCCAAGGGATACAGTAAACCTGAAGTGAAGCATCGGAAACTAAAACTGGACTCACAAGAGAGGTTCAAATCATAGAAAATTAGAGTGTCAGTCCTCTAGTACTTAAGTCGGCATTGTGCCTTTTGTATTAAATTGGTATGCAATTTCTGTGTTTCATCGTCAATAAGAAGGTCCAAGGTATACAGTAAACCCTTAGTGATGCATCGGAAACTAAAACTGGACTCACAGGAGAGGTTCAAATCATAGAAAATTAGAGTATCAGTCCTCTTGTACTTAAGTCGGCATTGTGACTTTTGTATTAAATTCAGATAGAATTTCTGTGTTTCATCGTCAATAAGAAGGTCCAAGGGATACAGTAAACCTGAAGTGAAGCATCGGAATCCAAACTGGACTCACAGGAGGGGTTCAAAAGCATAGAAAGTTACAGTGTCAGTCCTCTTGTACTTAAGTCGGCATTGTGCCTTTTTTATTAAATTGGGATGCAAATTCGGGGTTTCATCGACAATAAGAAGGTCCAAGGGATACAGTAAACCTGAAGTGAAGCATCGGAATCTAAAACTGGACTCAAAGGAGTGGTTCAAATCATAGACAGTTAGAGTGTCAGTCCTCTTGTACTTAAGTCGGCATTGTGCCTTTTGTATTAAATTCGGATGCATTTTCTGTGTTTCATCGTCAATAAGAAGGTCCAAGGTATACTGTAAACCTGAAGTGAAGCATCGGAATCTAAAACTGGACTCACAAGAGAGGTTCAAATTATAGAAAGTTTGAGTGTCAGTCCTCTTATACTTAAGTCGGCATTGTGCCGTTTGTATTAAATTTGGTTGCAATTTCTGTATTTCATCGTCAATAAGAAGGTCCAAGGTATACAGTAAACCCTTAGTGAAGCACCGGAATCTTAAACTGGACTCACAGGAGAGGCTCAAATCATAGAAAGTTAGAGTGTCAGTCCTCTTGTACTTAAGTCAAGATTGTGCCTTTAGTATTGAATTCGAATGCAATTTCTGTGTTTCATCGTCAATGAGAAGGTCCAAGGTATACAGTAATCCTGAAGTGAAGCATCGGAATCTAAAACTAGACTCACAGGAGAGGTTTAAATCATAGAAAGTTAAAGTGTCAGTCCTCTTGTACTTAAGTCGGCATTGTGCATTTTGTATTAAATTCGGATGGAATTTCGGTGTTTCATCGTCAATAAGAAGGTCCAAGGTATCCAGTAAACCTGAAGTGAAGCATCGGAATCTAAAATGGGACATACAGGAGAGGTTCAAGTCATAGAAAGTGAGAGTGTCATCTCTCTTGTACTTCAGTCGGCATTGTGCCTTTTGTATTAAATTCGGATGCAATTTCTGTGTTTCATCGTCAATAAGAAGGTCCAAGGTATACAGTAAACCTGAAGTGAAGCATCGGAATCCAAAACTGGACTCACAGGAGAGGAACAAATCATAGAAAGTTAGATTGTCAGTTCTCTTGTACTTAAGTCTCCATTGTGCATTTTGTATTAAATTCGAATGCAATTTTGTGTTTCATCGTCAATATGAAAGGTCCAAGGGATACAGTAAACCTGAAGTGAAGCATCGGAAACTAAAACTGGACTCACAGGAGAGGCTCAAATCATAGAAAGTTAGAGTGCCAGTCCTCTAGTACTTAAGTCGGCATTGTGCCTTTTGTATTAAACTCGGATGCAATATCTGTGTATCATCGTCAATAAGAAGGTCCATGGGATACAGTAAACCTGAAGTGAAGCATCGGAAACTAAAACTGGACTCACAGGAGAGGTTCAAATCATAGAAAGTTAGAGTGTCAGTCCTCTTGTGCTTAGGTCGGCATTGTGCCTTTTCTATTCAATTCAGATGGAATTTCTGTGTTCCATTGTCAATAAGAACGTCCAAGGGATACACTAAACCTGAAGTGAAGCATCGGAATCTAAAACTGGACTGTCAGGAGCGGTTCAAATCATAGAAAATTAGAGTGTCAGTCCTCTTGTACTTAAGTCGGCATTGTGCCTTTTGTATTAAATTCGGATGCAATTTCTGTGTTTCATCGTCAATAAGATGGTCTAAGGGATACAGTAAAACTGAAGTGAAGCATCGTAATCTAAAACTGGACTCACAGGAGAGGTTCAAATCATAGAATGTTAGAGTGTCAGTCAGCTTGTACTTAAGTCGGCATTGCGCCTTTTGTATTAAATTCGGATGCAATATCTGTGTTTCATCGTCAATATTAAGGTCCAAGGGATACAGTAAACCTGAAGTGAAGCATCGGAATCTAACACCAGAATCACAGGAGAGGTTCAAATCATAGACAGTTAGAGTGTCAGTCCTGTTGTACTTAAGTCAGCATTGTGCCTTTGTATTAAATTCGGATGCAATTTCTGTGTTTCATCGACAATAAGAAGGTCCAAGGGATACAGTAAACCTAAAGTGAAGCATCGGAATCTAAAACTGGACTCAAAGGAGTGGTTCAAATCATAGTAAGTTAGAGTGTCAGTCCTCTTGTACTTAAGTCGGCATTGTGCCTTTTGTATTAAATTCGGATGCAATTTCTGTGTTTCATCGTCAATAAGAAGGTCCAAGGTATACTGTAAACCTGAAGTGAAGCATCGGAATCTAGAACTGGACTCACAGGAGAGGTTCAAATCATAGAAAGTTTGTGTGTCAGTCCTCTTATACTTAAGTCGGCATTGTGCTGTTTGTATTAAATTCGGATTCAATTTCTGTGTTTCATCGTCAATAAGAAGGTCCAAGGTATACAGTAAACCTGAAGTGAAGCATCGGAATCAAAAACTGGACTCACAGAAGAGGTCAAATCATAGAAAGTTACAGTGTCAGTCCTCTTGTACATAAGTCGGAATTGTGCATTTTGTAATAATTTCGGATGCAATTTCTGTGTTTCATCGTCAATAAGAAGGTCCAAGGTATACAGTAAACCTGAAGAGAGGCATCGGAATCTAAAATTGGACTCATAGGAGAGGTTTAAATCATAAAAAGTTAATGTGTCAGCCCTCTTGTACTTAAGTCGGCATTGTGCATTGAATTAAATTCGGATGCAATTTCGGTGTTTCATCGTCAATAAGAAGCTCCAAGGTATCCAGTAAACCTCAAGTGAAGCATAGGAATCTAAAATGGGACTTACAGGAGAGGTTCAAACCATAGAAAATTAGAGTGTCAGTCCTCTTGTACTTCAGTCGGCATTGTGCCTTTTGTATTAAATGCGAATGCAATTTCTGTGTTTCATCGTCAATAAGAAGGTCCAAGGGATACAGTTAACCTGAAATGAAGCATCGGAATCTAAAACACGACTCACAGGAGCGGTTCAAATCATAGAAAGTTAGAGTGTCAGTCCTCTAGTACTTAAGACGGCATTGTGCCTTTTGTATTTAATTCGGATGCAATTTCTGTGTTTCATCGTCAATAAGAAGGTCCAAGGTACACAGTAAACCCTTAGTGAAGCATCGGAATCTTAAACTGTACTCACAGGAGATGCTCAAATCATAGAAAGTTAGAGTGTCAGTCCCCTTGTACTTAAGTCGGCATTGTGCCTTTAGTATTGAATTCAGATGGAATTTCTGTGTTCCATTGTCAATAAGAACGTCCAAAGGATACAGTAAACCTAAAGTGAAGCATCGGAATCTAAAACTGGACTCAAAGGAGTGGTTCAAATCATAGAAAGTTAGGGTGTCAGTCCTCTTGTACTTAAGTCGGCATTGTGCGTTTTGTATTATTTTCGGATGCAATTTCTGTGTTTCATCGCCAAATAGAAGGTACAGGGTATAAAGTAAACCTGAAGTGAAGCATCGGAATCTAAAACTGGACTCACAGGAGAGGATCAAATCATAGAAAGTTAGAGTCTCAGTTCTCTTGTACTTAAGTCTTCATTGTGCATTTTGTATTAAATTCGAATGCAATTTCTGTGTTTCATCGTCAATAAGAAGGTCCAAGGGATACAGTAAACCTGAAGTGAAGCATCGGAAACTGAAACTGGACCCACAGGAGAGGTTCAAATCATAGAATGTTAAAGTGTCAGTCCTCTTGTACTTAAGTCGGCATTGTGCCTTTTGTATTAAATTCAGATGGAATTTCTGTGTTCCATTGTCAATAAGAACGTCCAAAGGATACAGTAAACCTAAAGTGAAGCATCGGAATCTAAAACTGGACTCAAAGGAGTGGTTCAAATCATAGAAAGTTAGGGTGTCAGTCCTCTTGTACTTAAGTCGGCATTGTGCCTTTTGTATTATTTTCGGATGCAATTTCTGTGTTTCATCGTCAATAAGAAGGTCCAAGGTATACTGTAAACCTGAAGTGACGCATCGGAATCTAAAACTGGACTCACAGGAGAGGTTCAAATCACAGAAAGTTTGAGTGTCAGTCCTCTTGTACTTAAGTCGGAATTGTGCATTTTGTAATAAATTCGGATGCAATTTCTGTGTTTCATCGTCAATAAGAAGGCCAAGGTATCCAGTAAACCTGAAGTGAAGCATCGGAATCTAAAATGGGACATACAGTAAAGGTTCAAATCATAGAAAGTGAGAGTGTCAGTTCTCTTGTACTTCAGTCGGCATTGTGCCTTTTGTATTAAATTCGGATGCAATTTCTGTGTTTCATCGTCAATAAGAAGGTCCAAGGTATACAGTAAACCCTTAGTAAAGCATCGGAATCTTAAACTGGACTCACAGGAGAGGCTCAAATCATAGAAAGTTAGAGTGTCAGACCTTTTGTTCTTAAGTCGGCATTGTGCCTTTAGTATTGAATTCGAATGCAATTTCTGAGATTCATCGTCAATAAGAAGTTCCAAGGTATACAGTAAACCCGAAGTGAAGCATCGGAATCTAAAACTGGACTCACAGGTCAGGTTCAAATCATAGAAAGTTAGAGTGTCAGTCCTCTTGTACTTAAGTCGGCATTGTGCCATTTGTATTGAATTCGGATGCCATTTCTGAGATTCATCGTCAATAAGAAGGTCCAAGGCATACAGTAAACCTGAAGTGAAGCATCGGAATGTAAAACTGGACTCACAGGTGAGGTTTAAATCATAGAAACTTAGAGTGTCAGTCCTCTTGTACTTACGTCGGCATTGTGCCATTTGTATTAAATTCGGATGCAATTTCTGTGTTTCATCGCCAAATAGAAGGTCCAAGGTATACAGTAAACCTGAAGTGAAGCATCGGAATCCAAAACTGGACTCACAGGAGAGGATCAAATCATAGAAAGTTAGAGTGTCAGTTCTCTTGTACTTAAGTCTCCATTGTGCATTTTGTATTAAATTCGAATGCAATTTCTGTGTTTCATCGTCAATAAGAAGGTCCAAGGGATACAGTAAACCTGAAGTGAAGCATCGGAAACTAAAACTGGACTCACAGGAGAGGCTCAAATCGTAGAAAGTTAGTGTGTCAGTCCACTAGTACTTAAGTCGGCATTGTGCCTTTTGTATTAAATTCGGATGCAATATCTGTATTTCATCGTCAATAAGAAGGTCCATGGGATACAGTAAACCTGAAGTGAAGCATGGGAAACTAAAACTGGACTCACAGGATAGGTTCAAATCATAGAAAGTTGGAGTGTCAGTCCTCTTGTACTTAGGTCGGCATTGTGCCTTTTGTATTGAATTCAGATGGAATTTCTGTGTTCCATTGTCAATAAGAACGTCCAAGGGATACAGTAAACCTGAAGTGAAGCATCGGAATCTAAAACTGGACTGTCAGGAGCAGTTCAAATCATAGAAAATTAGAGTGTCAGTCCTCTTGTACTTAAGTCGGCGTTGTGCCTTTTGTATTAAATTCGGATGCAATTTCTGTGTTTCATCGTCAATATTAAGGTCCAAGGGATACAGTAAACCTGAAGGGAAGCATCGGAATCTAAAACCAGAATCACAGGAGAGGTTCAAATCATAGACAGTTAGAGTGTCAGTCCTCTTGTACTTAAGTCGGCATTGTGCCTTTTGTATTAAATTCGGATGCAATTTCTGTGTTTCATCGTCAATATTAAGGTCCAAGGGATACAGTAAACCTGAAGGGAAGCATCGGAATCTAAAACCAGAATCACAGGAGAGGTTCAAATCATAGACAGTTAGAGTGTCAGTCCTCTTGTACTTAAGTCAGCATTGTGCCTTTGTATTAATTTCGGATGCAATTTCTGTGTTTCATCGACAATAAGAAGGTCCAAGGGATACAGTAAACCTAAAGTGAAGCATCGGAATCTAAAACTGGACTCAAAGGAGAGGTTCAAATCATAGAGAGTTAGAGTGTCAGTCCTCTTGTACTTAAGTCGGCATTGTGCCTTTTGTATTAAATTCGGATGCAATTTCTGTGTTTCATCGTCAATAAGAAGGTCCAAGGTATACTGTAAACCTGAAGTGAAGCATCGGAATCTAGAACTGGACTCACAGGAGAGGTTCAAATCATAGAAAGTTTGAGTGTCAGACCTCTTATACTTAAGTCGGCATTGTGCTGTTTGTATTAAATTCGGATTCAATTTCTGTGTTTCATCGTCAATAAGAAGGTCCAAGGTATACAGTAAACCTGAAGTGAAGCATCGGAATCAAAAACTGGACTCACAGAAGAGGTTTAAATCATAGAAAGTTAATGTGTCAGTCCTCTTGTACTTCAGTCGGCATTGTGCCTTTTGTATTTAATTCGAATGCAATTTCTGTGTTTCATCGTCAATAAGAAGGTCCAAGGGATACAGTTAACCTGTAATGAAGGATCGGAATCTGAAACTGGACTCACAGGAGAGGTTTAAATCATAGAAAATTAGAGTGTCAGTCCTATAGTACTTAAGACGGCATTGTGCCTTTTGTATTAAATTGGGATGCAATTTCTGTGTTTCATCGTCAATAAGAAGGTCCAAGGTATACAGTAAACCCTTAGTGAAGCATCGGAATCTTAAACTGTACTCACAGGAGTGGCTCAAATCATAGAAAGTTAGAGTGTCAGTCCTCTTGTACTTAAGTCGGCATTGTGCCCTTAGTATTGAATTCGGACGCAATTTCTGAGTTTCATCGTCAATAAGAAGGTCGGAGGTATACAGTAAACCTGAAGTGAAGCATCGGAATCTAAAACTGGACTCACAGGTGAGGTTTAAATCATAGAATGTAAGAGTGTCAGTCCTCTTGTACTTAAGTCGGAATTATGCGTTTTGTATTGAATTCGGATGCAATTTCTGAGATTCATCGACAATAAGAAGGTCCAAGGTATGCAGTAAACCTGAAGTGAAGCATCGGAATCTAAAACTGGACTCACAGGTGAGGTTTAATTCATAGAAAGTAAGAGTGTCAGTCCTCTTGTACTTTAGTCGGCATTGTGCCTTTTGTATTAAATAGGGATGCAATTTCTGTGTTTCATCGTCAATAAGAAGGTCCAAGGTATCCAGTAAACCTGAAGTGAAGCATCGGAATCTAAAATGGGACATACAGGAGAGGTTCAAATCATAGAAAGTGAGAGTGTCAGTTCTCTTGTACTTCAGTCGGCATTGTGCCTTTTGTATTAAATTCGGATGCAATTTCTGTGTTTCATCGTCAATAAGAAGGTTCAAGGTATACAGTAAACCCTTAGTAAAGCATCGGAACCTTAAACTGGACTCACAGGAGAGGCTCAAATCATAGAAAGTTAGAGTGTCAGTCCTATAGTACTTAAGACGGCATTGTGCCTTTTGTATTAAATTGGGATGCAATTTCTGTGTTTCATCGTCATTAAGAAGGTGCAAGGTATACAGTAAACCCTTAGTGAAGCATCGGAATCTTAAACTGGACTCACAGGAGAGGTTCAAATCATAGTAAGTTAAAGTGTCAGTCCTCTTGTACTTAAGTCGGCATTGTGCCATTTGTATTGAATTCGGATGCAATTTCTGAGGTTCATTCGTCAATAAGAAGGTCCAAGGCATACAGTAAACCTGAAGTGAAGCATCGGAATGTAAAACTGGACTCACAGGTGAGGTTTAAATCATAGAAAGTTAGAGTGTCAGTCCTCTTGTACTTAAGTCGGCATTGTGCCTTTTGTATTAAATTCGGATGCTATTTCTGTGTTTCATCGCCAAATAGAAGGTCCAAGGTATACAGTAAACCTGAAGTGAAGCATCGGAATCCAAAACTGGACTCACAGGAGAGGATCAAATCGTAGAAAGTTAGAGTGTCAGTTCTCTTGTACTTAAGTCTCCATTGTGCATTTTGTATTAAATTCGAATGCAATTTCTGTGTTTCATCGTCATTAAGAAGGTCAAAGGGATACAGTAAACCTGAAGTGAAGCATCGGAAACTAAAACAGGACTCACAGGAGAGGCTCAAATCATAAAAAGTTAGAGTGTCAGTCCTCTAGTACTTAAGTCGGCATTGTGCCTTTTGTATTAAATTCGGATGCAATATCTGTGTTTCATCGTCAATAAGAAGGTCCATGGGATACAGTAAACCTGAAGTGAAGCATCGGAAACTAAAACTGAACTCACAGGAGAGGTTCAAATCATAGAAAGTTAGAGTGTCAGTCCTCTTGTACTTAGGTCGGCATTGTGCCTTTTCTATTAATTTCAGATGGAATTTCTGTGTTCCATTGTCAATAAGAACGTCCAAGGGATACAGTAAACCTGAAGTGAAGCATCGGAATCTAAAACTGGACTGTCAGGAGCAGTTCAAATCATAGAAAACTAGAGTGTCAGTCCTCTTGTACTTAAGTCGGCATTGTGCCTTTTGTATTAAATTCGGATGCAATTTCTGTGTTTCATCGTCAATAAGAAGGTCTAAGTAATACAGTAAAACTGAAGTGAAGCATCAGAATCTAAAACTGGACTCACAGGAGAGGTTAAATCATAGAAAGTTAGAGTGTCAGTCATCTTGTACGTAAGTCGGCATTGTGCCTTTTGTATTAAATTCGGATGCAATTTCTGTGTTTCATCGTCAATATTAAGGTCCAAGGGATACAGTAAACCTGAAGTGAACTATCGGAATCTAAAACCAGAATCACAGGAGAGGTTCAAATCATAGACAGTTAGAGTGTCAGTCCTCTTGTACTTAAGTCAGCATTGAGCCTTTGTATTAAATTCGGATGCAATTTCCGTGTTTCATCGACAATTAGAAGGCCCAAGGGATACAGTAAACCTAAAGTGAAGCATCGGAATCTAAAACTGGACTCAAAGGAGTGGTTCAAATCATAGAAAGTTAGAGTGTCAGTCCTCTTGTACTTAAGTCGGCATTGTGCCTTTTGTATTAAATTCGGATGCAATTTCTGTGTCTCATCGTCAATAAGAAGGTCCAAGGTATACTGTAAACCGGAAGTGAAGCATCGGAATCTAGAACTGGACTCACAGGAGAGGTTCAAATCATAGGAAGTTTGAGTGTCAGTCCTCTTATACTTAAGTCGGCATTGTGCTGTTTGTATTAAATTCGGATTCAATTTCTGTGTTTCATCGTCAATACGAAGGTCCAAGGTATACAGTAAACCTGAAGTGAAGCATCGGAATCTAAAACTGGACTGTCAGGAGCAGTTCAAATCATAGAAAATTAGAGTGTCAGTCCTCTTGTACTTAAGTCGGCATTGTGCCTTTTGTATTAAATTCGGATGCAATTTCTGTGTTTCATCGTCAATAAGAAGGTCCAAGGTATCCAGTAAACCTGAAGTGAAGCATCGGAATCTAAAATGGGAAATACAGGAGAGGTTCAAATCATAGAAAGTGAGAGTGTCAGTTCTCTTATACTTCAGTCGGCATTGTGCCTTTTGTATTAAATTCGGATGCAATTTCTGTGTTTCATCGTCAATAAGAAGGTCCAAGGTATACAGTAAACCCTTAGTGAAGCATCGGAATCTTAAACTGGACTCACAGGAGAGGCTCAAATCATAGAAAGTTAGAGTGTCAGTCCTCTTGTACTTAAGTCGGCATTGTGCCTTTTGTATTAAATTCGGATGCAATTTCTGTGTCTCATCGTCAATAAGAAGGTCCAAGGTATACTGTAAACCGGAAGTGAAGCATCGGAATCTAGAACTGGACTCACAGGAGAGGTTCAAATCAGAGGAAGTTTGAGTGTCAGTCCTCTTATACTTAAGTCGGCATTGTGCTGTTTGTATTAAATTCGGATGCAATTTCTGTGTTTCATCGTCAATAAGAAGGTCTAAGGGATACAGTAAAACTGAAGTGAAGCATCGGAATCTAAAACTGAACACACAGGAGAGGTTCAAATCATAGAAAGTTAGAGTGTCAGTCATCTTGTACTTAAGTCGGCATTGTGCCTTTTGTATTAAATTCGGATGCAATTTCTGTGTTTCATCGTCAATATTAAGGTCCAAGGGATACAGTAAACCTGAAGTGAAGCATCGGAATCTAAAACCAGAATCACAGTAGAGGTTCAAATCATAGACAGTTAGAGTGTCAGTCCTCTTGTACTTAAGTCAGCATTGTGCCTTTGTATAAAATTCGGATGCAATTTCTGTGTTTCATCGACAATAAGAAGGTCCAAGGGATACAGTAAACCTGAAGTGAAGCATCGGAATCTAAAACTGGACTCAAAGGAGTGGTTCGAATCATAGAAAGTTAGAGTGTCAGTCCTCTTGTACTTAAGTCGGCATCGTGCCTTTTGTATTAAATTCGGATGCAATTTCTGTGTTTCATCGTCAATAAGAAGGTCCAAGGTATCCAGTAAACCTGAAGTGAAGCATCGGAATCTAAAATGGGACATACAGGAGAGGTTCAAATCATAGAAAGTGAGAGTGTCAGTTCTCTTATACTTCAGTCGGCATTTTGCCTTTTGTATTAAATTCGGATGCAATTTCTGTGTTTCATCGTCAATAAGAAGGTCCAAGGTATACAGCAAACCCTTAGTGAAGCATCGGAATCTTAAACTGGACTCACAGGAGAGGCTCAAATCATAGAAAGTTAGAGTGTCAGTCCTCTTGTACTTAAGTCGGCATTGTGCCTTTAGTATTGAATTCGAATGCAATTTCTGATGTTCATCGTCAATAAGAAGGTCCAAGGTATACAGTAAACCCGAAGTGAAGCATCGGAATCTAAAACTGGACTCACAGGTGAGGTTCAAATCATAGATAGTTAGAGTGTCAGTCCTCTTGTACTTAAGTCGGCATTGTGCCATTTGTATAGAATTCGGATGCAATTTCTGAGATTCATCGTCAATAAGAAGGTCCAAGGGATACAGTAAACCTGAAGTGAAGCATCAGAATCTAAAACTGGACTGTCAGGAGCAGTTCAAATCATAGAAAATTAGAGTGTCAGTCCTCTTGTACTGAAGTCGGCATTGTGCCTTTTGTATTAAATTCGGATGCAATTTCTGTGTTTCATCGTCAATAAGAAGGTCTAAGGGATACAGTAAAACTGAAGTGAAGCATCGGAATCTAAAACTGGACTCACAGGAGAGGTGCAAATCATAGAAAGTTTGAGTGTCAGTCCTCTTATACTTATGTCGGCATTGTGCAGTTTGTATTAAATTCGGATGCAAATTCTGTGTTTCAGCGCCAATAAGAAGGTCCAAGATATACAGTAAACCTGAAGTGAAGCATCGGAATCAAAAACTGGACTCACAGAAGAGGTCAAATCATAGAAAGTTAGAGTGTCAGTCCTCTTGTACTTAAGTCGGAATTGTGCATTTTGTAATAAATTCGGATGCAATTTCTGTGTTTCATCGTCAATAAGAAGGTGCATGGTATCCAGTAAACCTGAAGGGAAGCATCGGAATCTAAAATGAGGCATACAGGAGAGGTTCAAATCATAGAAAGTGAGAGTGTCAGTTCTCTTGTACTTCAGTCGGCATTGTGCCTTTTGTATTAAATTCGGATGCAATTTCTGTGTTTCATCGTCAATAAGAAGGTCCAAGGTATACTGTAAAAAGGAAGTAAAGCATCGGAATCTAGAACTGGACTCACAGGAGAGGTTCAAATCATAGAAAGTTTGAGTGTCAGTCCTCTTATACTTAAGTCGGCACTGTGCTGTTTGTATTAAATTCGGATTCAATTTCTGTGTTTCATCGTCAATAAGAAGGTCCAAGGTATACAGTAAACCTGAAGTGAAGCATCGGAATCAAAAACTGGACTCACATAAGAGGTCAAATCATAGAAGGTTAGAGTGTCAGTCCTCTTGTACATAAGTCGGAATTGTGCATTTTGTAATAAATTCGGATGCAATTTCTGTGTTTCATCGTCAACAAGAAGGTCCAAGGTATACAGTAAACCTGAAGTGAGGCATCGGAATCTAAAATTGGACTCACAGGAGAGGTTTAAATCATAGAAAGTTAATGTGTCAGTCCTCTTGTACTTCAGTCGGCATTGTGCCTTTTGTATTAAATTCGAATGCAATTTCTGTGTTTCATCGTCAATAAGAAGGTCCAAGGGATACAGTTAACCTGAAAAGAAGCATCGGAATCTAAAACTGGACTCAAAGGAGTGGATCAAATCATAGAAAGTTAGAGTTTCAGTCCTATTGTACTTAAGTCGGCATCGTGTTTCTTGTATTGAATTCGGATGCAATTTCTGTGTTTCCTCGTCAATAAGAACGTCCAAGGTATACTGTAAACCTGACGTGAAGCATTGGAATCTAAAACTGGACTCACAGGAGAGGTTCAAATCATAGAAAGATTGAGTGTCTGTCCTTTTGCACTTAAGTCGGCATTGTGCCGTTTGTAACAAATTCGGATGCAATTTTTTTGTTTCACCGTCAATAAGAATGTCCAAGGTATACAGTAACTCTTAAGTGAAGCATCTGAATCTAAAACTGGACTCACAGGAGAGGTTCAAATCATAGAAACTTAGAGTGTCAGTCCTCTTTTACTTAAGTCGGAGTTGTTCCATTTGTAATAAATTCCGATGCAATTTCTGTATTTCATCGTCGATAAGAAGGTCCAAGGTATCCAGTAAACCTGAAGTGAAGCATCGGAATCTAAAACTGGACTTACAGGAGAGGTTTAAATCATAGAAAGTAAAAGTGTCAGTCCTCCTGGACTTAAGTCTGCATTGTGCATTATGTATTAAATTCGGATGGAATTTCGGTGTTTCATCGACAATAGTATGGTCCAAGGTATACAGTAAACCTGAAGTGAATCTTCGGTTTCTAAAATGCGACTTACAGAAGAGTTTCAAATCAGAGAAAGTTAGAGTGTCAGTCCTCTTGTTCTTAAGTTGACATTGTGCCTTTTGTATTAAATTCGGATGCAATTTCTGTGTTTGATCGTCAATAAGAAGGTCCAAGGGATACAATAAACCTGAAGTGAAGCATCGGAATCGAAAACTCGACTCACAGGAGAGGCTCAAATCATAAAAAGTTAGTGTGTCAGTCCTCTAGTACTTAAGTCGGCGTTGTGCCTATTGTATTAAATTCGGATGCAATATCTGTGTTTCATCGTCAATAAGAAGGTCCAAGGGATACAGTAAACCTGAAGTGAAGCATCTGAAACTGAAACTGGACCCACAGGAGAGGTTCAAATCATGGAAAGTTAGAGTGTCAGTCCTCTTGTACTTAAGTCGGCATTGTGCCTTTTGCATTTAATTCAGATGGAATTTCTGTGTTCCATTGTCAATAAGAACGTCCACGGGATACAGTAAACCTGAAGTGAAGCATCGGAATCTAAATCTGGATTGTCAGGAGCGGTTCAAATCATAGAAAATTAGAGTGTCAGTCCTCTTGTACTTAAGTCGGCATTGTGCCTTTTGTATTAAATTCGGATGCAATTTCTGTGTTTCATCGTCAATATTAAGGTCGAAGCGATACAGTAAACCTGAAGTGAAGCATCGGAATCTAAAACCAGAATCACAGGAGAGGTTCAAATCATAGACAGTTAGAGTGTCAGTCCTCTTGTACTTAAGTCAGCATTGTGCCTTTGTATTAAATTCGGATGCAATTTCTGTGTTTCATCGACAATAAAAAGGTCCAAGGGATACAGTAAACCTAAAGTGAATCATCGGAATCTAAAACTGGACTCAAAGGAGTGGTTCAAATCATAGAAAGTTAGAATGTCAGTCCTCTTGTACTTAAGTCGGCATTGTGCCTTTTGTATTAAATTCGGATGCAATTTCTGTGTTTCACCGTCAATAAGAAGGTCCAAGGTATACTGTAAACCTGAAGTGAAGCATCGGAATCTAAAACTGGACTCACAGGAGAGGTTCAAATCATAGAAAGTTTGAGTGTCAGTCCTCTTATACTTATGTCGGCATTGTGCCATTTGTATTGAATTCGGATGCAATTTCTGAGATTCATCGTCAATAAGAAGGTCCAAGGCATACAGTAAACCTGAAGTGAAGCATCGGAATGTAAAACTGGACTCACAGGTGAGGTTTAAATCATAGAAAGTTAGAGTGTCAGTTCTCTTGTATTTAAGTCTCCATTGTGCATTTTGTATTAAATTCGAATGCAATTTCTGTGTTTCATCGTCAATAAGTAGGTCCAAGAGATACAGTAAACCTGAAGTGAAGCAACGGAAACTAAAACTGGACTCACAGGAGAGGCTCAAATCATAGAAAGTTAGAGTGTCAGTCCTCTTGTACTTAAGTCGGAATTGTGCATTTTGTAATAAATTCGGATGCAATTTCTGTGTTTCATCGTCAATAAGAAGGTGCATGGTATCCAGTAAACCTGAAGGGAAGCATCGGAATCTAAAATGAGACATACAGGAGAGGTCCAAATCATAGAAAGTGAGAGTGTCAGTTCTCTTGTACTTCAGTCGGCATTGTGCCTTTTGTATTAAATTCGGATGCAATTTCTGTGTTTCATCGTCAATAAGAAGGTCCAAGGTATACAGTAAACCCTTAGTGAAGCATCGGAATCTTAAACTGGACTCACAGGAGAGGCTCACATCATATAAAGTTAGAGTGTCAGTCCTCTTGTCCTTAAGTCGGCATTGTGCCTTTAATATTGAATTCGAATGCAATTTCTGAGATTCATCGTCAATAAGAAGGTCCAAGGTATACAGTAAACCCGAAGTGAAGTATCGGAATCTAAAACTGGACTCACAGGTGAGGTTCAAATCATAGAAAGTTAGAGTGTCAGTAACCTTGTACTTAAGTCGGCATTGTGCCATTTGTATTGAATTTGGATGCAATTTCTGAGATTCTTCGTCAATAAGAAGGTCCAAGGCATACAGTAAACCTGAAGTGAAGCATCGGAATGTAAAACTGGACTCACAGGTGAGGTTTAAATCATAGAAAGTTAGAGTGTCAGTTCTCTTGTACTTAAGTCTCCATTGTGCATTTCGTATTAAATTCGAATGCAATTTCTGTGTTTCATCGTCAATAAGAAGGTCCAAGAGATACAGTAAACCTGAAGTGAAGCAACGGAAACTAAAACTGGGCTCACAGGAGAGGCTCAAATCATAGAAAGTTAGAGTGTCAGTCCTCTTGTACTTAAGTATGCATTGTGCCTTTTGTATTAAATTCGGATGCAATATCTGTGTTTCATCGTCAATAAGAAGGTCCATGGGATACAGTAAACCTGAAGTGAAGCATCGGAAACTAAAACTGGACTCACAGGAGAGGTTCAAATCATAGAAAGTTAGAGTGTCAGTCCCCTTGTACTTAGGTCGGCATTGTGCCTTTTGTATTAAATTGAGATGGAATTTCTGTGTTCCATTGTCAATAAGAACGTCCAAGGGATACAGTAAACCTGAAGTGAAGCATCGGAATCTAAAACTGGACTGTCAGGAGCAGTTCAAATCATAGAAAATTAGAGTGTCAGTCCTCTTATACTTAAGTCGGCACTGTGCTGTTTGTATTAAATTCGGATTCAATTTCTGTGTTTCATCGTCAATAAGAAGGTCCAAGGTATACAGTAAACCTGAAGTGAAGCATCGGAATCAAAAACTGGACTCACAGAAGAGGTCAAATCATAGATAGTTAGAGTGTCAGTCCTCTTGTACATAAGTCGGAATTGTGCATTTTGTAATAAATTCGGATGCAATTTCTGTGTTTCATCGTCAATAAGAAGGTCCAAGGTATACAGTAAACCTGAAGTGAGGCATCGGAATCTAAAATTGGACTCACAGGAGAGGTTTAAATCATTGAAAGTTAATGTGTCAATCCTCTTGTACTTCAGTCGGCATTGTGCCTTTTGTATTAAATTCGAATGCAATTTCTGTGTTTCATCGTCAATAAGAAGGTCCAAGGGATACAGTTAACCTGAAATGAAGCATTGGAATCTAAAACACGACTCACAGGAGAGGTTCAAATCATAGAAAGTTAGAGTGTCAGTCCTCTAGTACTTAAGACGGCATTGTGCCTTTTGTATTAAATTCGGATTTAATTTCTGTGTTTCATCGTCAATAAGAAGGTCCAAGGTATATAGTAAACCCTTAGTGAAGCATCGGAATCTTAAACTGTACTCACAGGAGTGGCTCAAATCATAGAAAGTTAGAGTGTCAGTCCTCTTGTACTTAATTTGGCATTGTGCCCTTAGTATTGAATTCGGACGCAATTTCTGAGATTCATCGTCAATAAGAAGGTCCGAGGTATACAGTAAACCTGAAGTGAAGCATCGGAATCTAAAACTGGACTCACAGGTGAGGTTTAAATCATTGAATGTTAGAGTGTCAGTCCTCTTGTACTTAAGTCGGAATTGTGAGTTTTGTATTGAATTCGGATGCAATTTCTGAGATTCATCGACAATAAGAAGGTCCAAGGTATACAGTAAACCTGAAGTGAAGCATCGGAACCTAAAACTGGACTCACAGGCGGGGATTAAATCATAGAAAGTAAGAGTGTCAGTCCTCTTGTACTTAAGTCGGCATTGTGCCTTTTGTATTAAATTCGGATGCAATTTTTGTGTTTCATCGGAAAATAGAAGGTCCAAGGTAAACAGTAAACCTGAAGTGAAGCATCGAAATCTAAAACTGGACTCACAGGAGAGGATCAAATCATAGGAAGTTAGAGCGTCAGTTCTCTTGTACTTAAGTCTTCATTGTGCATTTTGTATTAAATTCGAATGCAATTTCTGTGTTTCATCGTCAATAAGAAGGTCCAAGGGATACAGTAAACCTGAAGTGAAGAATCGGAAACTAAAACTGGACTCACAGGAGAGGCTCAAATCATAAAAAGTTAGAGTGTCAGTCCTCTAGTACTTAAGTCGGCATTGTGCCTTTTGTATTAAATTCGGATGCAACATCTGTGTTTCATCGTCAATAAGAAGGTCCAAGGGATACAGTAAACCTGAAGTGAAGCATCTGAAACTGAAACTGGACCCACAGGAGAGGTTCAAATCATGGAAAGTTAGAGTGTCAGTCCTCTTGTACTTAAGTCGGCATTGTGCCTTTTGTATTTAATTCAGATGGAATTTCTGTGTTCCATTGTCAATAAGAACGTCCACGGGATACAGTAAACCTGAAGTGAAGCATCGGAATCTAAATCTGGACTGACAGGAGCGGTTCAAATCATAGAAAATTAGAGTGTCAGTCCTCTTGTACTTAAGTCGGCATTGTGCCTTTTGTATTAAATTCGGATGCAATTTCTGTATTTCATCGTCAATATTAAGGTCGAAGCGATACAGTAAACCTGAAGTGAAGCATCGGAATCTAAAACCAGAATCACAGGAGAGGTTCAAATCATAGACAGTTAGAGTGTCAGTCCTCTTGTACTTAAGTCGGCATTGTGCCTTTGTATTAAATTCGGATGCAATTTCTGTGTTTCATCGACAATAAGAAGGTCCAAGGGATACAGTAAACCTAAAGTGGAGCATCGGAATCTAAAACTGGACTCAAAGGACTGGTTCAAATCATAGAAAGTTAGAGTGTCAGTCCTCTTGTACTTTAGTCGGCATTGTGCCTTTTGTGTTAAATTCGGATGCAATTTCTGTGTTTCATCGTCAATAAGAAGGTCCAAGGTATACTGTAAACCTGAAGTGAAGCATCGGAATCTAAAACTGGTCTCACAGGAGAGGTGCAAATCATAGAAAGTTTGAGTGTCAGTCCTCTTATACTTATGTCGGCATTGTGCAGTTTGTATTAAATTCGGATGCAAATTCTGTGTTTCAGCGTCTATAACAAGGTCCAAGGTATACAGTAAACCTGAAGTGAAGCATCGGAATCAAAAACCTGACTCACAGAAGAGGTCAAATCATAGAAAGTTAGAGTGTCAGTTCTCTTGTACTTAAGTTTCCATTGTGCATTTTGTATTAAATTCGAATGCAATTTCTGTGTTTCATCGTCAATAAGAAGGTCCAAGGGATACAGTAAACCTGAAGTGAAGCAACGGAAACTAAAACTGGACTCACAGGAGAGGCTGAAATCAAAAAAAGTTAGAGTGTCAGTCCTCTTGTACTTAAGTATGCATTGTGCCTTTTGTATTAAATTCGGATGCAGTATCTGTGTTTCGTCGTCAATAAGAAGGTCCATGGGATACAGTAAACCTGAAGTGAAGCATCGGAAACTAAAACTGGACTCACAGGAGAGGTTCAAATCATAGAAAGTTAGAGTGTCAGTCCTCTTGTACTTAGGTCGGCATTGTGCCTCTTGTATTTAATTCAGATGGAATTTCTGTGTTCCATTGTCAATAAGAACGTCCAAGGGATGCAGTAAACCTGAAGTGAAGCATCGGAATCTAAAACTGGACTGTCAGGAGCAGTTCAAATCATAGAAAATTAGAGTGTCAGTCCTCTTGTACTGAAGTCGGCATTGTGCCTTTTGTATTAAATTCGGATGCAATTTCTGTGTTTCATCGTCAATAAGAAGGTCTAAGGGATACAGTAAAACTGAAGTGAAGCATCGGAATCTAAAACTGGACTCACAGGAGGGGTTCAAATCATAGAAAGTTAGAGTGTCAGTCATCTTCTACTTAAGTCGGCAATGTGCCTTTTGTATTAAATTCGGATGCAAATTCTGTGTTTCATCGTCAAGAAGAAGGTCCAAGGGATACAGTAATCCTGAAGTGAAGCATTGGAACCTAAAACTGGACCACAGGAGAGGTTCAAATCATAGAAAGTTAGAGTGTCAGTCCTCTAGTACTTAAGACAGCTTTGTGCCTTCTGTATTAAATTCGGATCCAATTTCTGTGTTTCATCGTCAATAAGAAGGTCCAAGGTATACAGTAAACCCTTAGTGAAGCATCGGAATCTTAAACTGTACTCACAGGAGTTTCTCAAATCATAGAAAGTTAGAGTGTCAGTCCTCTTGTACTTAAGTCGGCATTGTGCCTTTAGTATTGAATTCGGACGCAATTTCTGAGATTCATCGTCAATAAGAAGGTCCGAGGTACACAGTAAACCTGAAGTGAAGCATCGGAATCTAAAACTGGACTCACAGGTGAGGTTTAAATCATAGAATGTTAGAGTGTCAGTCCTCTTGTTCTTAAGTCGGAATTGTGAGTTTTGTTTTGAATTCGGATGCAATTTCTGAGATTCATCGACAATAAGAAGGTCCAAGGTATACAGTAAACCTGAAGTGAAGCGTCGGAATCTAACTCACAGGTGAGGTTTAAATCATAGAAACTAAGAGTGTCAGTCCTCTTGTACTTAAGTCGGCATTGTGCCTTTTGTATTAAATTCGGATGCAATTTCTGTGTTTCATCGCCAAATAGAAAGTCCAAGGTATACAGTAAACCTGAAGTGAAGCATCGGAATCTAAAACTGCACTCACAGGAGAGGATCAAATCATAGAAAGTTAGAGTGTCAGTTCTCTTGTACTTAAGTCTTCATTGTGCATTTTGTATTAAATTCGAATGCAGTTTCTGTGTTTCATCGTCAATAAGAAGGTCCAAAGGATACAGTAAACCTGAAGTGAAGCATCGGAAACTAAAACTGGATTCACAGGAGAGGCTCAAATCATAAAAAGTTAGAGTGTCAGTCCTCTAGTACTTAAGTCGGCATTGTGCCTTTTGTATTAAATTCGAATGCAATATCTGTGTTTCATCGTCAATAAGAAGGTCCAAGGGATACAGTAAACCTGAAGTGAAGCATCGGAATCTAAAACTGGACTCACAGGTGAGGTTTAAATCATAGAAAGTTAGAGTGTCAGTCCTCTTGTACTTAACTCGGCATTGTGCCTTCAGTATTGAATTCGGATGCAATTTCTGAGATTCATCGTCAATAAGAAGGTCCAAGGTATACAGTAAACCTGAAGTGAAGCATCGGAATCTAAAACTGGACTCACAGGTGAGGTTTAAATCATAGAAAGTTAGAGTGTCAGTCCTCTTGTACTTAAGTCGGCATTGTGCCTTTTGTATTAAATTCGGATGCAATTTCTGTGTTTCATCGCCAAATAGAAGATCCAAGTTATACAGTAAAACTGAAGTGAAGCATCGGAATCTAAAACTTGACTCACAGGAGAGGTTCAAATCATAGAAAGTTAGAGTGTCAGTCCTCTTGTACTTAAGTCGGCATTGTGCCTTTTGTATGAAATTCGAATGCAATTTCTGAGTTGAATCGTCAATAAGAAGGTCCAAGGGATACAGTAAACCTGAAATGAAGCATCGGAATCTAAAACTGGACTCACAGGAGAGTTTCAAATAATAGAAAGTTAGAGTGTCAGTCCACTTGTACTTAAGTCGGCATTGTGCCTTTTGTATTAAATTCGGATGCAATTTCTGTGTTTCAACGACAATAAGAAGGTCCAAGGGATACAGTAAACCTGAAGTGAACCATCGGAATCTAAAACTGGACTCAAAGGAGTGGATCAAATCATAGAAAGTTAGAGTTTCAGTCCTATTGTACTTAAGTCGGCATCGTGTTTCTTGTATTGAATTCGGATGCAATTTCTGTGTTTCCTCGTCAATAAGAACGTCCAAGGTATACTGTAAACCTGACGTGAAGCATTGGAATCTAAAACTGGACTCACAGGAGAGGTTCAAATCATAGAAAGATTGAGTGTCTGTCCTTTTGCACTTAAGTCGGCATTGTGCCGTTTGTAACAAATTCGGATGCAATTTTTTTGTTTCACCGTCAATAAGAATGTCCAAGGTATACAGTAACTCTTAAGTGAAGCATCTGAATCTAAAACTGGACTCACAGGAGAGGTTCAAATCATAGAAACTTAGAGTGTCAGTCCTCTTTTACTTAAGTCGGAGTTGTTCCATTTGTAATAAATTCCGATGCAATTTCTGTATTTCATCGTCGATAAGAAGGTCCAAGGTATCCAGTAAACCTGAAGTGAAGCATCGGAATCTAAAACTGGACTTACAGGAGAGGTTTAAATCATAGAAAGTAAAAGTGTCAGTCCTCCTGGACTTAAGTCTGCATTGTGCATTATGTATTAAATTCGGATGGAATTTCGGTGTTTCATCGACAATAGTATGGTCCAAGGTATACAGTAAACCTGAAGTGAATCTTCGGTTTCTAAAATGCGACTTACAGAAGAGTTTCAAATCAGAGAAAGTTAGAGTGTCAGTCCTCTTGTTCTTAAGTTGACATTGTGCCTTTTGTATTAAATTCGGATGCAATTTCTGTGTTTGATCGTCAATAAGAAGGTCCAAGGGATACAATAAACCTGAAGTGAAGCATCGGAATCGAAAACTCGACTCACAGGAGAGGTTTAAATCATAGAAAGTTACAGTGTCTGTCCTCTTGTACTCAAGTCGGCATTGTGCGTTTTTTATTAAATTCGGATGCAATTTCTGTGTTTCATCGTCAATAAGAAGGTCCAAGGGATACAGTATACCCTTAGTGAAGCATCGGAATATTAAACTGGCCTCACAGGAGCGGCACAAACCATAGAAAGTTAGAGTGTCAGTCCTCTTGTACTTGAGTCGGCATTGTGCCTTTTGTATTGAATTCGGATGCAATTTCTGTGTTTCATCGTCAATAAGAAGGTCCAAGGGATACAGTAAACCTGAAGTGAAGCATCGGAAACTAAAACTGGACTCACAGGAGAGGTTCAAATCATATAAAGTTAGATGATCAGTCCTCTTGTACATAAGACGGCATTGTGACTTTTGTACTAAATTCAGATGGAATTTCTGTGTTCCATCGTCAATAAGAAGGTCCAAGGGATACAGTAAACCTGAAGTGAAGCTTCGGAATCCAAACTGGACTCACAGGAGGGGTTCAAATCATAGAAAGTTAGAGTGTCAGTCCTCTTGTACTTAAGTCGGCATTGTGCCTCTTATATTAACCCTCTAACCGGAACATCTTTTACTCGGCGGTAAGATGGAACATCGGTCTGCTAGACCGCTAGGACATTTAAAGTGTATTTTTCTCTATTTTTATGACTTTTCCGCACTTCTACGTTGCTTCTCTCTCTCTTTAAGGTGTAATTAAACATAATAATAGGTTTTTGAACCATAATATTTGTTAAAATACCAGTAAATTCAAGTTTATTACTAGGAAAAACTTTAATTTGCAGTGTTTTGTTGTTTACACATTACTCCTTTAGAAATACTTTTTTTTTACATTATTATAGTTACAACACAAAGAAAATGAATACTAAAATGTAATGCAAAGAAAAAATTTAACTTTTATTTTTAATTGCACAAGTCTTGCACACTTTTCGTGAACACTCCAAGCACGTTGGTTCTTCGCAAGAAATACACTTGTAGGCAGTTTTCCTCTTTTTTTGATATGGACAAAATCGACAGGTTTTTCTTTTACCAAGTGTGTCCGTCGGACACTCATCAACTCGAACAACAAATTTATTCCGTTGGCTAACGATTTGCTTTTCTTTTGCTGCCTCTTCTTCTAAAGATGAAATAATACTTTGTAGCTCTTGAGGCAGATTGGAGATTGCCAGTCGGGATTTTACGAAATCGTAGACCAAATATAGAGAAACTCTTTTCAGGAAATCAAAACGTGATACGGTTTTCTTCTCTCCAAAAAGTCCATAAAGTATACTTGCGTTTGATCCAGCCATGGCCACCATGTGGTAAAAAATAGCCAACGGCCACCTTCTTGTTTTGCGATTAGTAGAATAAACACTGCACTTCATATCTAGCGTGTCTATTCCACTTTTTGTGGCGTTATAAAAAGATATGATTTCAGGTTTATCATTTGAAACGTCAGTGTAATTGGAATGATGCATTGACGAAAGAAGTAGGACTGCCTTATTCCTTTTTGGGACATAAGAAAGCAGAGTCATTTCTTTCGTAAAGCCATAAAGGCTGGACCCAATTTCACGATCGCTTCTTGCTTGAAATTCTGCTGGTATCTGGGGTCTGTTTCTTTTTAGTGTCCCAACTAATGTCAAATTGTGAGCTAGTAGCTCCTGGGCAAGTTCCACAGAACAAAACCAATTGTCGCAACTAATATTTCTGTTTGTGCCATACAGCCCTTTAGATAGGCGGATTACAGACTGCGTGGGAATGCTCTTTTTCTTTTCTGCTGTAGAAAGTGTGGCTCCATCACAGCCTTTGCCGGAGTAGATGTAGGCATTGTAAATATATGCATTGTGTGCATCTGCCAGACCCATGACCTTAATGCCATATTTAGCCGGTTTATTCGGCATATATATACGAAATTTAACCCTCCCTCTGAAAGGCACCAAAGTTTCATCAACTGTCAAATGCGCTCCAGGGCTATAAATTTGTTGGCAGTTCCAAATAAACTTATTAAATATGTCTGTAATGGCAGCAGCTGGGTCATATTTTTCCCTCTGTTCCCTCGTGCTCGAGTCATCGAATCTAAATGCCCTAAGCAATATTCCTAATCGCTTTTCTGTCATTATTGATCGAAAAATTGGCCTCCCCAAGACCGAAGTGGAAAACAGCGAGGTCATAGGCTCCCTCGCAGATTTGAATATGCTGCAAAGAACTGTGACTCCAATCACAGCGTTCACTTCCTGCACAGTAGTGTCTCTGTAAGCTACACTTTCTTTTAGTTCAATAACAGAACGAATTTTGGCCAACTTTTCATTAGTATGCTTTACAATCGTCTCAATCATGTCGTCAGTAAACAAAAGGCGCCACACTTCACCTGGGAGTGGGTTTTTCCCCACGGTAAGAGCAGGCCCTTGTATCTTTGATAGCCGTACCTTTATTATATTGGATGCTGCTGTTCGCGTCTTAGAGCGAACAGGAGTTGATGACCATGTGAAACACTTGTTTCTTCCGTAGTAAGAAACTGGAAGACGACTCTCATCTAGAGTGTCATCAGAACGCGTAGATGAGCTAGCAACATCAGCAGGCTTCTGTGGAGTGATTAGTCTGCTTCCACCAGAAGTTATGTCAGACTGTGGTTGCTCTCCAGTTTCTTCGCGAACTGCGGTATTTTCGACTTCAAATATTTCTCGAATAGTTTCATCATCGCGATCATCATCATTGGGAGAGTCATCGTCATTATCTGTTTCATTGCGAGGATCTTGGATAGTAAGGTCCTCATCTGGAATGCATGATTCATCTGAATCCACTTCCGAGTCTGATTCTTCAAGGTAATTTTGAGAGCGTGCAAGGGCTACAATTCTTTTCGACCGATTTGAAACATATTTCGGACCTTCCATTGTAAACCTGCAAGGAAAAAGGGAAAAATGAGTTTTAACGAAATTTAATGGGGATAATTCTATCGCTGTAATAAGTTTGCGCGGTAAATTGGAGAATGTGTGTGAAAAACGGAAAGAGGAAAAATTAAAACGTTAAATACGAGTTGTTACACTTTTTTCTCGTTCTTCTATGAACACAAAAGTATTAAGCATCGTGTGGTGGCAAAAATTTCAATCAAATAGATGAAATGTTGCTACACAGAAAACAGAAGAGTTCAAAGAGTGGAACATCGGTCATACAGACCGACAAATGCGTGATACTTTTAGGAACACCGGTCTGGGAGACCGGCAAAAATTTGACACTTTTAGGAACACCCGGTCTGTCAGACCGGGAGGGGAATGCATTTTTTCGGAACACGGTCTCACAGACCGACAATACGTAACAAAAATTCTACTTACTTGAAAACAATGCATGCGCCGACAATACGTTGTTGGCCAGCTGCGGTTCGGGACCCGACTGAAGATTACTGGGCTTCTCCCCACCCTCACGAACAATGCAGCGCCGTTAGCATTGTTAATGTCAACTATGGCGGTATCTCAGACCGATGTTCCGTTCAAAGGGTTAAATTCAGATGGAATTTCTGTGTTCCATCGTCAATAATAAGGTCCAAGGGATACAGTAAACCTGAAGTGAAGCATGGGAATCTAAAACTGGTCTGTCAGGAGCGGTTCAAATCATAGAAAATTAGAGTGTCAGTCCTCTTGTACTTAAGTCGGCATTGTGCCTTTTGTACTGAATTCGGATGCAATTTCTGTGTTTCATCGTTCATAAGAAGGTCCAAGGGAAACAGTAAATTTGAAGTGAAGCATCGGAATCTAAAACTGGACTCACAGGAGAGGTTCAAATCATAGAAAGTTAGAGTGTCAGTCCCCTTGTACTTAAGTCGGCATTGAGCCTTTTGTATTAAAATCGGATGCAATTTCTGTGTTTCATCGTCAATAAGAAGGTCCAAGGTATACAGTAAACCTGAAGTGAAGCATCGGAATCTAAAACTAAACCCACAGGAGAGGTTCAAATCATAGAAAGTTAGAGTGTCAGTCCTCTTGTACTTAAGTCTGCAATGTTACTTTTGTATTAAATTCGGATGCAATTTCTGTGTTTCATCGTCAATAAGAAGGTCCAAGGGATACAGTAAACCTGAAGTGAAGCATTGGAATCTAAAACAGGACTCACAGGAGAGGTTCAAATCATAGAAAATTAGAGTGTCAGTCCTCTTGTACTTAAGTCGGCATTGTGCCTTTTGTATTGAATTCCGATGGAATTTCTGAGATTCATCGTCAATAAGAAGGTCCAAGGTATACAGTAAACCTGAAGTGAAGCATCGGAATCTAAAACTGGACTCACAGGTGAGGTTTTAATCATAGAAAGTTAGAGTGTCAGTCCTCTTGTAATTAAGTCGGCATTGTGCCTGTTGTATTAAGTTCGGATGCAATTTCTGTGTTTCTTCGCCAAATAGAAGGTCCAAGTTATACAGTAAACCTGAAGTGAAGCATCGGAATCTAAAACTGGACTCACAGGAGAGGTTCATATCATAGAAAGTTAGAGTGTCAGTTCTCTTGTACTTAAGTCTTCATTGTGCATTTTGTATTAAATTCGAATGCAATTTCTGTGTTTCAGCTCCAATAAGACGGTCCAAGGTATACAGTAAACTTGAAGTGAAGCATCGGAATCTAAAACTGGACTCACAGGAGAGGTTCAAATCATAGAATATTAGAGTGTCAGTCCTCTTGTACTTAAGTCGGCATTGTGCCTTTTGTATTAAATTCGGATGCAATTTCTGTGTTTCATCGTCAATATAAAGGTCCAAGGGATACAGTAAACCTGAAGTGAAGGATCGGAATCTAAAACCGGACTCACAGGAGAGGTTTAAATCATAGAAAGTTAGAGTGTCAGTCCTCGTGTACTTTAGTCGGCATTGTGCCTTTTGTATTAAATTCGGATGCAATTTCTGTGTTTCATCGACAATAAGATGGTCCAAGGGATACAGTAAACATGAAGTGAAGCATCGGAATCTAAAACTGGACTCAATGGAGTGGTTCAAATCATAGAAAGTTAGAGTGTCAGTCCTCTTGTACTTAAGTCGGCATTGTGCCTCTTGTATTAAATTCGGATGCATATTCTTTGTTTCATCGTCAATAAGAAGGTCCAAGGTATTCTGTAAACCTGAAGTGAAGCATCGGAATCTAAAACTGGACTCACAGGAGTGGGTCAAATCATAGAAAGTTTGGGTGTCAGTCCTCTTATACTTAAGTCGGCATTGTGCCTTTTGAATAAAATTTGGATGCAATTTCTGTGTTTCATCGTCAATAAGAAGGTCAAAGGTATACAGTAAACCTGAAGTGAAGCATCGGAATCTAAAACTGGACTCACAGGAGAGGTCAAATCATAGAAAGATAAAGTGTCAGTCCTCTTGACTTAAGTCGGAATTGTGTCTTTTGTTTTAAATTCGGATGCAATTTCTGTGTTTCATCGTCAATAAGAAGGTCCAAGGGATAAAGTAAACCTGAAGTGAAGCATTGGAATCTAAAACTGGACTCCCAGGAGAGATTCAAATCATAGAAAGTTAGAGTGTCAGTCCTCTTGTACTTAAGCCGGCATTGTGCCTTTTGTATTAAATTCGGATGCAATTTCTGTGTTTCAACGACAATAAGAAGGTCCAAGGGATACAGTAAACCTGAAGTGAAGAATCTGAATCTAAAACTGGACTCAAAGGAGTGGATCAAATCAAAGAAAGTTAGAGCCTCTGTCCTCTTGTACTTAAGTCGGCATTGTGCCTTTTGTATTAAATTCGGATGCAATTTCTGTGTTTCATCGTCAATAAGAAGGTCCAAGGGATACAGTAAACCTGAAGTGAAGCATCGGAAACTAAAACTGGTTTCACAGGAGAGGTTCAAATCATAGAAAGTAAGAGTGTCAGTCCTCTTGTACTTAAGTCGGCATTGTGCCTTTTGTATTAAATTCGGATGCAATTTCTGTGTTTCATCGACAATAAGATGGTCCAAGGTATACAGTAAACTTGAAGTGAAGCATCGGAATCTAAAACTGGACTCACAGGTGAGGTTTTAATCATAGAAAGTTAGAGTGTCAGTCCTCTTGTATTTAAGTCGGCATTGTGCCTTTTGTATTAAATTCGGATGCAATTTCTGTGTTTCATCGTCAATATAAAGATCCAGGGGATACAGTAAACCTGAAGTGAAGCATCGGAATCTAAAACCGGACTCACAGGAGAGGTTTAAATCATAGAAAGTTAAAGTGTCAGTCCTCTTGTACTTAAGCCGGCATTGTGCATTTTGTATTAAATTCGGATGGAATTTCGGTGTTTCATCGTCAATAAGAAGGTCCAAGGTATCCAGTAAACCTGAAGTGAAGCATCGGAATCAAAAATGGGACATACAGGAGAGGTTCAAATCATAGAAAGTTAGAGTGTCAGTCCTCTTGTAGTTCAGTCGCATTGTGCCTTTTGTATTAAATACGGATGCAATTTCTGTGTTTCAACGACAATAAGAAGGTCCAAGGGATACAGTAAACCTGAAGTGAAGCATCGGAAACTAAAACTGGTTTCACAGGAGAGGTTCAAATCATAGAAAGTAAGAGTGTCAGTCCTCTTGTACTTAAGTCGGCATTGTGCCTTTTGTATTTAATTCGGATGCAATTTCTGTGTTTCATCGTCAATAAGAAGGTCCAAGGTATACAGTAAACCCTTAGTGAAGCATCGGAATCTTAAACTGGATTCACAGGAGAGGCTCAAATCATAGAAAGTTAGAGTGTCAGTCCTCTAATACTTAGGTCGGCATTGTGCCTTTTGTATTAAATTCGGATGTAATTTCTGTGTTTCATCGTCAATAAGAAGGTCCAAGGTATACAGTAAACCTGAAGTGAAGCTTCGGTATCTAAAATGGGACTTACAGAAGAGTTACAAATCAGAGAAAGTTAGAGTGTCAGTCCTCTTGTTCTTAAGTTGACATTGTGCCTTTTGTATTAAATTCGGATGCAATTTCTGTGTTTGATCGTCAATAAGAAGGTCCAAGGGATACAATAAACCTGAAGTGAAGCATCGGAATCGAAAACTCGACTCACAGGAGAGGTTTAAATCATAGAAGGTTACAGTGTCCGTCCTCTTGTACTTAAGTCGGCATTGTGCCCTTTGTATTACATTCGCATGCAATCTCTGTGTTTCATCGTCAATAAGAAAGTCCAAGGTATACAGTAAACTGAAGTGAAGCATCGGAATCCAAAACTGGACTTACAGGAGAGGTTTAAATCATAGAAATTTACAGTGTCTGTCCTCTTGTACTCAAGTCGGCATTGTGCGTTTTTTATTAAATTCGGATGCAATTTCTGTGTTTCATCGTCAATAAGAAGGTCTAAGGGACACAGTATACCCTTAGTGAAGCATCGGAATCTTAAACTGGACTAACAGGAGAGGCACAAATCATAGAAAGTTAGAGTGTCAGTCCTCTTGTACTTGAGTCGGCATTGTGCCTTTTGTATTGAATTCGGATGCAATTTCTGTGTTTCATCGTCAATAAGAAGGTCCAAGGGATACAGTAAACCTGAAGTGAAGCATCGGAAACTAAAACTGGACTCACAGGAGAGGTTCAAATCATATAAAGTTAGAGTATCAGTCCTCTTGTACATAAGACGGCATTGTGACTTTTGTACTAAATTCAGATGGAATTTCTGTGTTTCATCGTCAATAAGAAGGTCCAAGGGATACAGTAAACCTGAAGTGAAGCATCGGAATCCAAACTGGACTCACAGGAGGGGTTCAAATCATAGAAAGTTAGAGTGTCAGTCCTCTTGTACTTAAGTCGGCATTGTGCATCTTATATTAAATTCAGATGGAATTTCTGTGTTCCATCGTCAATAATAAGGTCTAAGGGATACAGTAAACCTGAAGTGCAGCATGGGAATCTAAAACTGGTCTGTCAGGAGCGGTTCAAATCATAGAAAATTAGAGTGTCAGTCCTCTTGTACTTAAGTCGGCATTGTGCCTTTTGTACTGAATTCGGATGCAATTTCTGTGTTTCATCGTTCATAAGAAGGTCCAAGGGAAACAGTAAATTTGAAGTGAAGCATCGGAATCTAAAACTGGACTCACAGGAGAGGTTCAAAACATAGAAAGTTAGAGTGTCAGTCCCCTTGTACTTAAGTCGGCATTGAGCCTTTTGTATTAAAATCGGATGCAATTTCTGTGTTTCATCGTCAATAAGAAGGTCCAAGTTATACAGTAAACCTGAAGTGAAGCATCGGAATCTAAAACTAAACCCACAGGAGAGGTTCAAATCATAGAAAGTTAGAGTGTCAGTCCTCTTGTACTTAAGTCTGCATTGTTACTTTTGTATTAAATTCGGATGCAATTTCTGTGTTTCATCGTCAATAAGAAGGTCCAAGGGATACAGTAAACCTGAAGTGAAGCATTGGAATCTAGAACAGGACTCACAGGAGAGGTTCAAATCATAGAAAATTAGAGTGTCAGTCCTCTTGTACTTATGTCGGCATTGTGCCTTTTGTATTGAATTCGGATGGAATTTCGGAGATTCATCGTCAATAAGAAGGTCCAAGGTATACAGTAAACCTGAAGTGAAGCATTGGAATCTAAAACAGGACTCACAGGAGAGGTTCAAATCATAGAAAATTAGAGTGTCAGTCCTCTTGTAATTAAGTCGGCATTGTGCCTGTTGTATTAAGTTCGGATGCAATTTCTGTGTTTCTTCGCCAAATAGAAGGTCCAAGTTATACAGTAAACCTGAAGTGAAGCGTCGGAATCTAAAACTGGACTCGCAGGAGAGGTTCATATCATAGAAAGTTAGAGTGTCAGTTCTCTTGTACTTAAGTCTTCATTGTGCATTTTGTATTAAATTCGAATGCAATGTCTGTGTTTCAGCTCCAATAAGACGGTCCAAGATATACAGTAAATTTGAAGTGAAGCATCGGAATCTAAAACTGGACTCACAGGAGAGGTTCAAATCATAGAATATTAGAGTGTCAGTCCTCTTGTACTTAAGTCGGCATTGTGCCTTTTGTATTAAATTCGGATGCAATTTCTGTGTTTCATCGTCAATATAAAGGTCCAAGGTATCCAGTAAACCTGAAGTGAAGCATCGGAATCAAAAATGGGACATACAGGAGAGGTTCAAATCATAGAAAGTTAGAGTGTCAGTCCTCTTGTAGTTCAGTCGCATTGTGCCTTTTGTATTAAATACGGATGCAATTTCTGTGTTTCATCGTCAATAAGAAGGTCCAAGGGATAAAGTAAACCTTGAGTGAAGCATCGGAATCTAAAACTGGACTCACAGGAGAGGTTCAAATCATAGAAAGTTAGAGTGTCAGTCCTCTTGTACTTAAGCCGGCATTGTGCCTATTGTATTAAATTCGGATGCAATTTCTGTGTTTCAACGACAATAAGAAGGTCCAAGGGATACAGTAAACCTGAAGTGAAGCATCGGAAACTAAAACTGGTTTCACAGGAGAGGTTCAAATCATAGAAAGTAAGAGTGTCAGTCCTCTTGTACTTAAGTCGGCATTGTGCCTTTTGTATTTAATTCGGATGCAATTTCTGTGTTTCATCGTCAATAAGAAGGTCCAAGGTATACAGTAAACCCTTAGTGAAGCATCGGAATCTTAAACTGGATTCACAGGAGAGGCTCAAATCATAGAAAGTTAGAGTGTCAGTCCTCTAATACTTAGGTCGGCATTGTGCCTTTTGTATTAAATTCGGATGTAATTTCTGTGTTTCATCGTCAATAAGAAGGTCCAAGGTATACAGTAAACCTGAAGTGAAGCTTCGGTATCTAAAATGGGACTTACAGAAGAGTTACAAATCAGAGAAAGTTAGAGTGTCAGTCCTCTTGTTCTTAAGTTGACATTGTGCCTTTTGTATTAAATTCGGATGCAATTTCTGTGTTTGATCGTCAATAAGAAGGTCCAAGGGATACAATAAACCTGAAGTGAAGCATCGGAATCGAAGACTCGACTCACAGGAGAGGTTTAAATCATAGAAGGTTACAGTGTCCGTCCTCTTGTACTTAAGTCGGCATTGTGCCTTTTGTATTACATTCGCATGCAATCTCTGTGTTTCATCGTCAATAAGAAAGTCCAAGGTATACAGTAAACCTGAAGTGAAGCATCGGAATCCAAAACTGGACTTACAGGAGAGGTTTAAATCATAGAAATTTACAGTGTCTGTCCTCTTGTACTCAAGTCGGCATTGTGCGTTTTTTATTAAATTCGGATGCAATTTCTGTGTTTCATCGTCAATAAGAAGGTCCAAGGGACACAGTATACCCTTAGTGAAGCATCGGAATCTTAAACTGGACTAACAGGAGAGGCACAAATCATAGAAAGTTAGAGTGTCAGTCCTCTTGTACTTGAGTCGGCATTGTGCCTTTTGTATTGAATTCGGATGCAATTTCTGTGTTTCATCGTCAATAAGAAGGTCCAAGGGATACAGTAAACCTGAAGTGAAGCATCGGAAACTAAAACTGGACTCACAGGAGAGGTTCAAATCATATAAAGTTAGAGTATCAGTCCTCTTGTACATAAGACGGCATTGTGACTTTTGTACTAAATTCAGATGGAATTTCTGTGTTTCATCGTCAATAAGAAGGTCCAAGGGATACAGTAAACCTGAAGTGAAGCATCGGAATCCAAACTGGACTCACAGGAGGGGTTCAAATCATAGAAAGTTAGAGTGTCAGTCCTCTTGTACTTAAGTCGGCATTGTGCCTCTTATATTAAATTCAGATGGAATTTCTGTGTTCCATCGTCAATAATAAGGTCTAAGGGATACAGTAAACCTGAAGTGAAGCATGGGAATCTAAAACTGGTCTGTCAGGAGCGGTTCAAATCATAGAAAATTAGAGTGTCAGTCCTCTTGTACTTAAGTCGGCATTGTGCCTTTTGTACTGAATTCGGATGCAATTTCTGTGTTTCATCGTTCATAAGAAGGTCCAAGGGAAACAGTAAATTTGAAGTGAAGCATCGGAATCTAAAACTGGACTCACAGAAGAGGTTCAAAACATAGAAAGTTAGAGTGTCAGTCCCCTTGTACTTAAGTCGGCATTGAGCCTTTTGTATTAAAATCGGATGCAATTTCTGTGTTTCATCGTCAATAAGAAGGTCCAAGGTATACAGTAAACCTGAAGTGAAGCATCGGAATCTAAAACTAAACCCACAGGAGAGGTTCAAATCATAGAAAGTTAGAGTGTCAGTCCTCTTGTACTTAAGTCTGCATTGTTACTTTTGTATTAAATTCGGATGCAATTTCTGTGTTTCATCGTCAATAAGAAGGTCCAAGGGATACAGTAAACCTGAAGTGAAGCATTGGAATCTAAAACAGGACTCACAATAGAGGTTCAAATCATAGAAAATTAGAGTGTCAGTCCTCTTGTACTTAAGTCGGCATTGTGCCTTTTGTATTGAATTCGGATGGAATTTCTGAGATTCATCGTCAATAAGAAGGTCCAAGGTATACAGTAAACCTGAAGTGAAGCATTGGAATCTAAAACAGGACTCACAGGAGAGGTTCAAATCATAGAAAATTAGAGTGTCAGTCCTCTTGTAATTAAGTCGGCATTGTGCCTGTTGTATTAAGTTCGGATGCAATTTCTGTGTTTCTTCGCCAAATAGAAGGTCCAAGTTATACAGTAAACCTGAAGTGAAGCGTCGGAATCTAAAACTGGACTCGCAGGAGAGGTTCATATCATAGAAAGTTAGAGTGTCAGTTCTCTTGTACTTAAGTCTTCATTGTGCATTTTGTATTAAATTCGAATGCAATTTCTGTGTTTCAGCTCCAATAAGACTGTCCAAGGTATACAGTAAACTTGAAGTGAAGCATCGGAATCTAAAACTGGACTCACAGGCGAGGTTCAAATCATAGAATATTAGAGTGTCAGTCCTCTTGTACTTAAGTCGGCATTGTGCCTTTTGTATTAAATTCGGATGCAATTTCTGTGTTTCATCGTCAATATAAAGGTCCAAGGGATACAGTAAACCTGAAGTGAAGGATCGGAATCTAAAACCGGACTCACAGGTGAGGTTTAAATCATAGAAAGTTAGAGTGTCAGTCCTCGTGTACTTTAGTCGGCATTGTGCCTTTTGTATTAAATTCGGATGCAATTTCTGTGTTTCATCGACAATAAGATGGTCCAAGGGATACAGTAAACCTGAAGTGAAGCATCGGAATCTAAAACTGGACTCAATGGAGTGGTTCAAATCATAGAAAGTTAGAGTGTCAGTCCTCTTGTACTTAAGTCGGCATTGTGCCTCTTGTATTAAATTCGGATGCATATTCTGTGTTTCATCGTCTATAAGAAGGTCCAAGATATTCTGTAAACCTGAAGTGAAGCATCGGAATCTAAAACTGGACTCACAGGAGTGGTTCAAATCATAGAAAGTTTGGGTGTCAGTCCTCTTATACTTAAGTCGGCATTGTGCCTTTTGAATTAAATTTGGATGCAATTTCTGTGTTTCATCGTCAATAAGAAGGTCAAAGGTATACAGTAAACCTGAAGTGAAGCATCGGAATCTAAAACTGGACTCACAGGAGAGGTCAAATCATAGAAAGATAAAGTATCAGTCCTCTTGTACTTAAGTCGGAATTGTGCCTTTTGTTTTAAATTCGGATGCAATTTCTGTGTTTCATCGTCAATAAGAAGGTCCAAGGGATAAAGTAAACCTGAAGTGAAGCATTGGAATCTAAAACTGGACTCCCAGGAGAGATTCAAATCATAGAAAGTTAGAGTGTCAGTCCTCTTGTACTTAAGCCGGCATTGTGCCTTTTGTATTAAATTCGGATGCAATTTCTGTGTTTCAACGACAATAAGAAGGTCCAAGGGATACAGTAAACTTGAAGTGAAGAATCGGAATCTAAAACTGGACTCAAAGGAGTGGATCAAATCAAAGAAAGTTAGAGCCTCTGTCCTCTTGTACTTAAGTCGGCATTGTGCCTTTTGTATTAAATTCGGATGCAATTTCTGTGTTTCATCGTCAATAAGAAGGTCCAAGGGATAGAGTAAACCTGAAGTGAAGCATTGGAATCTAAAACAGGACTCACAGGAGAGGTTCAAATCATAGAAAATTAGAGTGTCAGTCCTCTTGTACTTAAGTCGGCATTGTGCCTTTTGTATTGAATTCGGATGGAATTTCTGAGATTCATCGTCAATAAGAAGGTCCAAGGTATACAGTAAACCTGAAGTGAAGCATCGGAATCTAAAACTGGACTCACAGGTGAGGTTTTAATCATAGAAAGTTAGAGTGTCAGTCCTCTTGTATTTAAGTCGGCATTGTGCCTTTTGTATTAAATTCGGATGCAATTTCTGTGTTTCATCGTCAATATAAAGATCCAGGGGATACAGTAAACCTGAAGTGAAGCATCCGAATCTAAAACCGGACTCACAGGAGAGGTTTAAATCATAGAAAGTTAAAGTGTCAGTCCTCTTGTACTTAAGCCGGCATTGTGCATTTTGTATTAAATTCGGATGGAATTTCGGTGTTTCATCGTCAATAAGAAGGTCCAAGGTATCCAGTAAACCTGAAGTGAAGCATCGGAATCAAAAATGGGACATACAGGAGAGGTTCAAATCATAGAAAGTTAGAGTGTCAGTCCTCTTGTAGTTCAGCCGCATTGTGCCTTTTGTATTAAATACGGATGCAATTTCTGTGTTTCATCGTCAATAAGAAGGTCCAAGGGATAAAGTAAACCTTGAGTGAAGCATCGGAATCTAAAACTGGACTCACAGGAGAGGTTCAAATCATAGAAAGTTAGAGTGTCAGTCCTCTTGTACTTAAGCCGGCATTGTGCGTTTTTTATTAAATTCGGATGCAATTTCTGTGTTTCATCGTCAATAAGAAGGTCCAAGGGACACAGTATACCCTTAGTGAAGCATCGGAATCTTAAACTGGACTCACAGGAGAGGCACAAATCATAGAAAGTTAGAGTGTCAGTCCACTTGTACTTGAGTCGGCATTGTGCCTTTTGTATTGAATTCGGATGCAATTTCTGTGTTTCATCGTCAATAAGAAGGTCCAAGGGATACAGTAAACCTGAAGTGAAGCATCGGAAACTAAAACTGGACTCACAGGAGAGGTTCAAATCATATAAAGTTAGAGTATCAGTCCTCTTGTACATAAGACGGCATTGTGACTTTTGTACTAAATTCAGATGGAATTTCTGTGTTTCATCGTCAATAAGAAGGTCCAAGGGATACAGTAAACCTGAAGTGAAGCATCGGAATCCAAACTGGACTCACAGGAGGGGTTCAAATCATAGAATGTTAGAGTGTCAGTCCTCTTGTACTTAAGTCGGCATTGTGCCCCTTATATTAAATTCAGATGGAATTTCTATGTTCCATCGTCAATAATAAGGTCTAAGGGATACAGTAAACCTGAAGTGAAGCATGGGAATCTAAAACTGGTCTGTCAGGAGCGGTTCAAATCATAGAAAATTAGAGTGTCAGTCCTCTTGTACTTAAGTCGGCATTGTGCCTTTTGTACTGAATTCGGATGCAATTTCTGTGTTTCATCGTTCATAAGAAGGTCCAAGGGAAACAGTAAATTTGAAGTGAAGCATCGGAATCTAAAACTGGACTCACAGGAGAGGTTCAAAACATAGAAAGTTAGAGTGTCAGTCCCCTTGTACTTAAGTCGGCATTGAGCCTTTTGTATTAAAATCGGATGCAATTTCTGTGTTTCATCGTCAATAAGAAGGTCCAAGGTATACAGTAAACCTGAAGTGAAGCATCGGAATCTAAAACTAAACCCACAGGAGAGGTTCAAATCATAGAAAGTTAGAGTGTCAGTCCTCTTGTACTTAAGTCTGCATTGTTACTTTTGTATTAAATTCGGATGCAATTTCTGTGTTTCATCGTCAATAAGAAGGTCCAAGGGATACAGTAAACCTGAAGTGAAGCATTGGAATCTAAAACAGGACTCACAGGAGAGGTTCAAATCATAGAAAATTAGAGTGTCAGTCCTCTTGTACTTAAGTCGGCATTGTGCCTTTTGTATTGAATTCGGATGGAATTTCTGAGATTCATCGTCAATAAGAAGGTCCAAGGTATACAGTAAACCTGAAGTGAAGCATTGGAATCTAAAACAGGACTCACAGGAGAGGTTCCAATCATAGAAAATTAGAGTGTCAGTCCTCTTGTAATTAAGTCGGCATTGTGCCTGTTGTATTAAGTTCGGATGCAATTTCTGTGTTTCTTCGCCAAATAGAAGGTCCAAGTTATACAGTAAACCTGAAGTGAAGCGTCGGAATCTAAAACTGGACTCGCAGGAGAGGTTCATATCATAGAAAGTTAGAGTGTCAGTTCTCTTGTACTTAAGTCTTCATTGTGCATTTTGTATTAAATTCGAATGCAATTTCTGTGTTTCAGCTCCAATAAGACGGTCCAAGGTATACAGTAAACTTGAAGTGAAGCATCGGAATCTAAAACTGGACTCACAGGAGAGGTTCAAATCATAGAATATTAGAGTGTCAGTCCTCTTGTACTTAAGTCGGCATTGTGCCTTTTGTATTAAATTCGGATGCAATTTCTGTGTTTCATCGTCAATATAAAGGTCCAAGGGATACAGTAAACCTGAAGTGAAGGATCGGAATCTAAAACCGGACTCACAGGTGAGGTTTAAATCATAGAAAGTTAGAGTGTCAGTCCTCGTGTACTTTAGTCGGCATTGTGCCTTTTGTATTAAATTCGGATGCAATTTCTGTGTTTCATCGACAATAAGATGGTCCAAGGGATACAGTAAACCTGAAGTGAAGCATCGGAATCTAAAACTGGACTCAATGGAGTGGTTCAAATCATAGAAAGTTAGAGTGTCAGTCCTCTTGTACTTAAGTCGGCATTGTGCCTCTTGTATTAAATTCGGATGCATATTCTGTGTTTCATCGTCTATAAGAAGGTCCAAGATATTCTGTAAACCTGAAGTGAAGCATCGGAATCTAAAACTGGACTCACAGGAGTGGTTCAAATCATAGAAAGTTTGGGTGTCAGTCCTCTTATACTTAAGTCGGCATTGTGCCTTTTGAATTAAATTTGGATGCAATTTCTGTGTTTCATCGTCAATAAGAAGGTCAAAGGTATACAGTAAACCTGAAGTGAAGCATCGGAATCTAAAACTAGACTCACAGGAGAGGTCAAATCATAGAAATATAAAGTATCAGTCCTCTTGTACTTAAGTCGGAATTGTGCCTTTTGTTTTAAATTCGGATGCAATTTCTGTGTTTCATCGTCAATAAGAAGGTCCAAGGGATAAAGTAAACCTGAAGTGAAGCATTGGAATCTAAAACTGGACTCCCATGAGAGAGTCAAATCATAGAAAGTTAGAGTGTCAGTCCTCTTGTACTTAAGCCGGCATTGTGCCTTTTGTATTAAATTCGGATGCAATTTCTGTGTTTCAACGACAATAAGAAGGTCCAAGGGATACAGTAAACCTGAAGTGAAGAATCGGAATCTAAAACTGGACTCAAAGGACTGGATCAAAGCAAAGAAAGTTGGCGCCTCTGTCCTCTTGTACTTAAGTCGGCATTGTGCCTTTTGTATTAAATTTGGATGCAATTTCTGTGTTTCATCGTCAATAAGAAGGTCCAAGCGATAGAGTAAACCTGAAGTGAAGCATTGGAATCTAAAACAGGACTCACAGGAGAGGTTCAAATCATAGAAAATTAGAGTGTCAGTCCTCTTGTACTTAAGTCGGCATTGTGCCTTTTGTATTGAATTCGGATGGAATTTCTGAGATTCATCGTCAATAAGAAGGTCCAAGGTATACAGTAAACCTGAAGTGAAGCATCGGAATCTAAAACTGGACTCACAGGTGAGGTTTTAATCATAGAAAGTTAGAGTGTCAGTCCTCTTGTATTTAAGTCGGCATTGTGCCTTTTGTATTAAATTCGGATGCAATTTCTGTGTTTCATCGTCAATATAAAGATCCAGGGGATACAGTAAACCTGAAGTGAAGCATCGGAATCTAAAACCGGACACACAGGAGAGGTTTAAATCATAGAAAGTTAAAGTGTCAGTCCTCTTGTACTTAAGCCGGCATTGTGCATTTTGTATTAAATTCGGATGGAATTTCGGTGTTTCATCGTCAATAAGAAGGTCCAAGGTATCCAGTAAACCTGAAGTGAAGCATCGGAATCAAAAATGGGACATACAGGAGAGGTTCAAATCATAGAAAGTTAGAGTGTCAGTCCTTTTGTAGTTCAGTCGCATTGTGCCTTTTGTATTAAATACGGATGCAATTTCTGTGTTTCATCGTCAATAAGAAGGTCCAAGGGATACAGTAAACCTGAAGTGTAGCATCGGAATCTAAAACTGGATTGTCAGGAGCGGTTCAAATCATAGAAAATGTGAGTGTCAGTCCTCTTGTACTTAAGTCGGCATTGTGCCTTTTGTACTGAATTCGGATGCAATTTCTGTGTTTCATCGTTCATAAGAAGGTCCAAGGGAAACAGTAAATTTGAAGTGAAGCATCGGAATCTAAAACTGGACTCACAGGAGAGGTTCAAATCATAGAAAGTTAGAGTGTCAGTCCCCTTGTACTTAAGTCGGCATTGTGCCTTTTGTATTAAAATCGGATGCAATTTCTGTGTTTCATCGTCAATAAGAAGGTCCAAGGTATACAGTAAACCTGAAGTGAAGCATCGGAATATAAAACTAAACCCACAGGAGTGGTTCAAATCATAGAAAGTTAGAGTGTCAGTCGTCTTGTACTTAAGTCTGGATTGTTCTTTTTGTATTAAATTCGGATGCAATTTCTGTGTTTCATCGTCAATAAGAAGGTCAAAGGTATACAGTAAACCTGAAGTGAAGCAACGGAATCTAAAACTGGACTCACAGGAGAGGTCAAATCATAGAAAGTTAGAGTGTCAGTCCTCTTGTACTTAAGTCGGCATTGTGCCTTTTGTATTGAATTCGGATAGAATTTCTGAGATTCATCGTCAATAAGAAGGTCCAAGGTATACAGTAAACCTGAAGTGAAGCATCGGAATCTAAAACTGGACTCACAGGTGAGGTTTTAATCATAGAAAGTTAGAGTGTCAGTCCTCTTGTACTTAAGTCGGCATTGTGCCTTTTGTATTAAATTCGGATGCAATTTCTGTGTTTCTTCGCCAAATAGAAGGTCCAAGTTATACAGTAAACCTGAAGTGAAGCATCGGAATCTAAAACTGGACTCACAGGAGAGGTTCAAATCGTAGAAACTTAGAGTGTCAGTTCTCTTGTACTTAAGTCTTCATTGTGCATTTTGTATTAAATTCGTATGCAATTTCTGTGTTTCAGCTTCAATAAGACGGTCCAAGGTATACAGTCAACTTGAAGTGAAGCATCGGAATCTAAAACTGGACTCACAGGAGAGGTTCAAATCATAGAATATTAGAGTGTCAGTCCTCTTGTACTTAAGTCGGCATTGTGCCTTTTGTATTAAATTCGGATTCAATTTCTGTGTTTCATCGTCAATATAAAGGTCCAAGGGATACAGTAAACCTGAAGTGAAGCATCGGAATCTAAAACCGGACTCACAGGAGAGGTTTAAATCATAGAAAGTTAGAGTGTCAGTCCTCGTGTACTTTAGTCGGCATTGTGCCTTTTGTATTAAATTCGGATGCAATTTCTGTGTT